>NW_028292583.1:16350586-16395586 GCF_029948245.1 Actinia tenebrosa
AATATATAGTTATAATAAAATTTAATAGCAATAATTTAGTGTGACAAACTGAGCAAAGAACCTTATTTATGTTATTTTGAAATTATTCCATGTTTTTATATCCTTATTTGTTCCCGTTCCATATAAAGTCAAAGAAAGGGACTTTAGATAGCCAGTTATTTTACTTTTTTGGTCATACATTCCTAAGTTTTCTTCATCCTGTAGGACATCTTCAAGTTGTTGAGCCTCATCTTGTGAAGCAATTTGATCTCTCATGTAGTCACCACCAAATCTTCCATGTCTAATTTCGTCGCGAAATTTATCATAATTATTGGCTAATTCCTCTGCTTCAGACCGCTTGAACTGCCTTGGCTTTTCTACTTCATAGCCTGCACCATATGGGAAGGGTATTTCATTTCGATGTGCCTTCTTCCTACGTCGAGAATTTATTTCTTGTCTTTCTTCTTCTTCCATGTCAAAGGTTGCCCTCTTCTTATTCATGGAATCAGAATTATCAGTGAATGTGATTTCCCACCATCCTGCCAGGATTTTCACCCCCAAGAAGTTGCACCGTCATGAAGGTCCAATTGTCCAACCCATTTTGAGGAGCTATCGTAACGACGGGTTGGACAATAACATGCTGTCAGTTCCCATTGGTGAACGAATGCTGATGCTCAAGGCTCCTCTGTGTTGGTGAGCCAGGGAGACAGTCACTTGGACATGTTCCAGTTTTCTTTATTTCAATTATTTTTCCCCTTGCATCCATCTGTCCTGATCCGTACAACTAGCTTTCCATTTCTTTCAAAATGCCTATTTTTCATGCTTAATGCCCTTCACGTTACAAACATGTTGTTCAGCAACATGCTTCCATCCTAATGCTGCATTGATGAGTGAGGAGGCATTTAAACGTCCAAATCCAATTTATGATTGAAGAGGACATTTGCACCATTTCGTCTCCATCCTTCATCCTTGGGGCTTGTCACCTGTGCTGTTTGTACTACGATATGCTGGAGATCTCGCCAGGTGAGGTTGGGATTGGCTTCAAGTACTAATGCAAATATACCAGAAGCAAGGGGAGCTGCTGACGACGTACCGCGGGAATTTCTTGGTGCACTTGTTGTTTGAGGTCTGTTGTCACAAGAACAAATTCTTCTTCACCACCTCGATGGCTGTCTCCCGTGAATGTCACACACATGGTAGATGAACATTGTTCATCATAGTATGTGGACAAGCCATAGGAGCTGACGGCACCTACTGAAATGGTATATATGCTTGAGGTGTAGCCATCACAGTTACAGTCATCATCTACAAGACCACCATTTCCTGTTGCCCAGACAAAGATGGATCCCTTACCTAAAAGATACACAAGATAAGACATTATCAATATACCTAACCAACTGGTTTTAGTACACAACCAAAAGGCTTTTATAAAAAAAATTAATATTTATGACAATCTTAGTATAGTCAACAATCTGTGTCACTACTATGATACAATCTTTGTCAGAATTTTTTCAAAGGCCTGAGGTAAATAATGCTTTCAAACTTTTCAATTAAAATAAGATTTTCTCTAGAAATATCTTGTTTCTGAAAAAGGCATATTTTGTGTTTTACTTTTATCTAATAGTTGTAACTCTTAGTAAGACACTTGTGTCAGACTATAAGATTTGAAATAAAGAGAAAATAGAAAATAAAAGAGATTACAGTCAAAAAGGCACATGAAAATCTTTAAAATAGCAAAAATATAAGTGACACCTTAAGTTTGTTTTTGTTACATTTCTTTATATAACAAAAGATCAGAAAAAATAAATATTTATGTGTAAAAAATAAAAATTTAATTCTCGAATAGAAAGATAAAAAGGGCATGAATCAGAGATATTATTGGTCATAGAAAAACAAAAAAGAATTTTACAGTAATACAAAAATAATTAGATCTATTTTTCAATTATATTTTCTCATTTCAAAGACAAACCAACAAAGTGCTGACAGAAAACCAATTGACTGCGGCTTGGAGTTACATTTTCGCCTCTAATCAAATTTTTCCCCCAAAAAATGATTCAAATGCTAAATATTGAATAATAATACAAAACAAAAATAATTTCATTAGTAGTTATATTACCTATACCGGAGATGAAAAAATTGAAAATCAAATAAAAAACAAGATCGTTTGCGTTTGCTGTGGAAGTAGAGCTCATACAAACGAAAATCAGCTGGAGTTAAAGGGATATTAGTAGAACAAACTAAAAGATGTTTTCGGGAATGACAAAGGGTATTAAACTTTTTCCCTTTCCGACACCCACGTAGGGAAGACAGCATAAAAAAATTACCATAATGTTAAGAATTATTTTTACTAGACATTTTTTCCTCGTAGGAAATTTTTAGAATTTTTCGATAAATGATTTTCAATTTGGTAAATAAGATCAAGAAAGAAATTTTAGGTTAGGGATGACAAAAATAAATAAAACTGAGATCAATATGTCAGTGAAAAATTAGGCATGATACGAAGGAATTCAACTGCTGTTGAATTATATATGACCGCAAATTCTTATATTTTTGTAAAGAGATTTTTCGTCACTGATATTATGGACAAACAACTCTAGAAGAATTAGGAGGCCACCAAGATCGAACTAGTGATAATATCTTAAGAATTTATGCTCAAATTAGACCTCTTTTTTTCGCTTTTAAACATGTTCTAATAATTCAATCGTTGAAGCAAAAATAAACAAACCAAAATGCCCTACCTCCTCGGCCTTTCATCGCTCCATTTTTCAATGCTTTTTGACCAAGTGGTCCTGGTCTTCCAAACGTTTTTTCCATCGTCTTTAGGGCCCCAGCAGTTACTATAGATATCTACGTACTGTGGTTTGAAGCTAAGGGCATGAGATTCAAGCAAGTCTGTAGCTGTTCCATCGAGCATTCTCACTCCTCCAAGACTAACATTCGGCGCGACTCCGACACCACATATTTCGTTATCTGCTTGAGCGCCAACTTCCCCTCCACATTTTGTTCCATGAGCGTTGTATGGGTCTGAATCGTTGGGAAATGGGTCATCGTCCTTGCTGTTGAGATCGATGCTGGCTTTGGGGTCGTAGTTTCGTTTTAGATCAGGATGAGTATGGTCTAGACCATCGTCTAAGATACTGACAACAACTCCTTTGCCAGTGTACCCTCTCTTCCATACAGGTAGTACGCCAATGTCATTACCTTTGGGAATACCAAATTGGCCGTGATTTTTAAGATACCACTGCTGAGGGAAGGACGGATCGTTGAAATATCTCTTGTCTCGTTCTTGTTCGCTCGCTTCTAACGCATCGAAAAAGTCTCGTTTCACTCGTTCGAGGATCCGTTGTTGCTGAGCCCATTTGACTCTTGGGTGAGCGATCAGCCGTTTCGTTAGCGTCATCGTACTTCTCTTACTTCGTGTGCCTTTCTCCTCGCGAACAAATTCATAATGTCCTGGTAAAGATCCTATTCTACCAATATTCTTGAACCCATAACTACGAGCGATTTCGTCTACTTCAGAATTATCATCAGAATCGACTTCAACTGCCCAAATATTACTCAAACCCTTTCCGTCTTCTCGGTCGAACGGTCCTAACTCTTCGGCATTTTCTTCTACATCAGATGCCACCAATGTTCCAATTAAACTAGTAAAAATAACCAAAGACCATAAAGATAGTCTTATATTCATTTGGGAAGCTAAAAGGACCCAAAGTCCTTGACAACAACACTATTTTTGACGAGCGAGTCTACCCTGCTCTTCTTCGGAATATAAATTTACGAAAGATCAGTAGGTCATCCATATGCATACATTAAACAACCGCTCCGAAGAGCCAATCATAGAAGGGGCAGGTTTTACAGTAGCGGGGGAGTTGCTTAGCAATGTGACGGCATACAGTTCAATATGGAGTGGGATAAACCTATTTGACAGTTGATTTCCGCCTTTTTTGGCGCAGAAAATAAGAAATTGGGCATACAATAAATTGACTTGAAATATTGATGAAAAACGGTTTTAAATAAGTCCGTTTGTAAAAATTCTTCCTTCGTTTCGCCAGGAGTTCACATAAGTTTAACTACCAAAACTGCTGTGAGAATTTTGCACCAAATTGCATATGGATAGTGAATTAACGGATTTTTGATATTCGTGAATTTTGTTCACAAACACTCACGCCTTCAGTGGCAGACAAAGGAAAGAAAGAATGAATGTGGGACAGGTGAAAAAAAGAGAAAATTTGATAGTATTTTTCAAAGTGAGTATGAGAAACGGTATTCCTTTGGGAAATCCTCATAATTTATGACTGGAGACAGTATATCTTTTTCAGCAAAATAACTAGACAACATCAAATGAATTGGAAATCATAAAGAAATAATTCCTATTTGATCTATTTTAAATAGACTTCAGCGAATTTAACTCTAGCATGAATGAAAAACACTGAGAAGCCTTACTTAGCTGCTCTTTACTTAATTATATTTAGCATATTGGGCTGCCTTAAGCCAAAGAGAACAGGTGAAACTAAAGCTCAAATACAAATCGATAAACAATCAGGTCAAAGTGAAATTTAAAAATCGATTCGACTAAGATTTGACCAATAATTATACATCTGATCTGATGTATGGAGGAAAGAAAATGGGAAGTTTAAGGGGAAAAACATATTTATATTACTATCAGAATAAAAATCTAAAGATAAAAACAGACTTCGGTGGACACCAAGCAAAATGTAAATCCTTCGTATTTTTTTAAAAAAAAGGTGGATAAGTAAAGCAGTTATTATCAAAGAACGAGAAAAATCCAAATTACGTACTGCGACTAGAAATTAGAAGTAAAATTATGAAGAAAAAATTAGGAATAAATGAAGAAAATAAGGACATCTCTTTTGCTACATCATCCGAACATGGCCGCCGCGTCTTTCGTTATTTCATCATTTGGGAATGATTGAAAACCAGCTATTGGTGTACTATAAATCCAGTTTTATATTTATGACGACAGCTATATTGAAATGCTTCACCCACATAAGTTAGTGTCCGGATAAAATGACTGTATGGGTGGGTGTCACACGACGTCAACGGAACCGAAATTCATTCATTTACTCCTTTAAATATATATTGTGACCTCGATATTTTCTTCTTGTATATAAGTTAATTCTATGAAACGTTGAAACATTTTGAAACACCCGGGGTTTTTGTTACGAGGGAAATATCTAGACCGTTGGAGCTGTGAAGCCCATTCACCTGTACGACTTTATTGGAGATATGAAGCTGCGAAACTGGATTGCCCCTGAATACAAATGAAGAAACAAGAATAACAAATTAAAGCCATTGAAGTCTTCTGACTGATAAAAGGGACCTTTTTTTATTTGAACCATGCTTTTGATCTACCTTAATGAACTTTTTTACCGGCTTTGATGTATTTTCAATAGGATTCTCAGTCGAAAAGTGAAATGAGTTCTCAATCGATGGACAAACAACAGAATGAGCATGCAGAATGAGCATGCAGAATGAAACCAAGTAAAAATTAAAATTCCTCAAGAATTTCAACATTCGAAAATACTATCGTTTCATTTTGAACGTTTCTTTTTAGTCGTGAATACGCGAAGATAGAAACGTATGATTTTAGATACCCGAGTCAATAACATTTGAGCTATGCTCTTATCGGTTTGTTTGCTTTTCAGTATTAGTGATAACGGTATCCTAATTCACATGCGCAAGGTTGATGTCTTAAGAGTTTTTGTGTGAGAATCAATCATGGAAGTGAAATTGGAAAATGCATGTGATACAGGAAATATAATAAAGTAATCAGGCAAGCAAAGAACAGCTGTTACTCAAATGAGGGCATACACAATCCCGTTACTACAGGAGACTTATCTAGCGTTCAACCTCGCGAGAGTGAAGGAGGGAGGGGTGACTTTTAGGAGTTAAGGGGACCACTAAAATGCTTAAGTAAAGTCTATAGCTTTCATAACGTTAACAAATAATTTATTGTCAATTCAATATTAGTTTCTTGAAGTTAGAACTGTTAAACAATTCAAGTTATTATGATAATGCTTTATGTAAATTCCCAGACATCTTCTCTAAAGATGCTATAATATTTCTTAAATAACTACTTTTCTAAGATGCTAATATTTCTTAAATAACTAACTTTCTACAATCCATCTTTCTCCATAATAACTATAGCTACACTTCGCAACCCCAAAAAAGGTTTGGTTGATAGGGTTGGATCCAGGGGGTGGGGAGATCTTTTAGGGGTCAAACCATTTCACATAGTGTTCTGTGTTTTACGATGATGACAATTCCGTTATGAATCCCATTTGACCCCATGTTACATTTATTTAGTTCAGTATCTTGATTCCTCTATATTTTATATTTCTCAGTCCGCAATCGGCTTGGTCCTAGTTCATTTACTGAATTAGTATTAACTTAGAACCCAGAACCATTATAGACTATAGCAAGATGTTCTTCCTGACTTGCCTGATAGTACTAAGATGTGTCTGTCTATCTGTCTGTCTGTCTGTATATGCTCGTCAGAAGATAAATCGATTGAAAGGCGTCGAGTAACCTGCCCCAGGGCCACAACTGCTGTTTGAAGATCCACTGTCGTCATCATCATCATTATCACGTGATCTTGAGGGCGTTAACTTGGGTTTAGTGAGCATGCGCGACTCATGTTCAATTTCCTGCGGAGAAGAAAAAGACAAAAGCAACCGCAATAAGTACGACTTCAAGAGTGCTTGACAGTTTAGTCGAACGTACAGTTCTGAATACAAACGTTTTCAGAATAAGATAAGGGAAGGGCATTTTGTCTGAAATGGGGAAAATAACGCCCAAACAAAAGTTTTATCAGTTTTCTTTTTCAGAGCCAGCTGAGCAGAATATTAAGGTTTTTTCGTTTACTTTCGTTCATTAGAGAGTTTTAGATTGACTTTTTTTCCTCCCCACAAACGGCAAACGTGACCACGTTTTCATAGTTTTCGTGTATTTTACTTTACCTTTTACAAACCTTCACACCAAGCGCAAATACTCTTTTGTTTTTCTACTACTTGGACTTTTTTGCGATTCTTTTTCAGTAATTTAAAAGAATTTTTTACTGGTCGACTGACGTTTCACGTTTGCCGTGAACGTAAATCTAAAACTCTCTATTGATAGATTTCTTCCGCGGCTGGGCAAATGTAATTCAATCAATCAAGCCCTATTCCTGTCTCATTCATATTCCATTCGGGTTTTATCTTGTAAGACTACTTCAGTCGCGCCACATATTGGTCACTGACAAAACACAACGATTCTCACTAAAACCAAGTCTCCGGTACTTGAGTACAGGAGTCTTAAAAAAACAAACAGAATGGCTATCAATCTAAATACAACAGACTGGCTTTTGACAGCTCGAGCAAGTGTGACCAAGTGCAAACTAAATTATACATGAAAATGACGAAGCCTTGAAAGCAATGAGAATGATATTCAATAGTGCTCGCTAGTGTACATCCTGTTCGAGAAAAAATTCCGGTTTTCTTGATCGAAGTCTGATCGTAAACAGATACACTTTGTACAAAAGAAATTAAAAGACTAGAAGGGATGTACACATCCTGAATAAGCAAATACAGTCTAATAATTCAATGTAGAATGTTCACCTTCTTGTTCTTTTTTGAGTTGATTTATGATGGCTCAGCAGATGGGGAGGATAGAATATTCTAGTTTTTCGATGACTTATTAATATAATATTGAAGAAGAGACAATATAGCGTGGTTGGCTATGATGTTGATAACAATAAATACAATATAGAACCAATTTGACTATTAAAGTTACTAGAAAGGAAGAACAAAAAAATCTTAGGACAAAGAAAAAAAGGAAAGCAATTTCTCTTTTTGTGCTAAATATTTTTTCAATTCCCTTATCAAATGTGATCACCGATGCTATTAACACCATACAATTTCTTTTCTTGACTTTATGATAAGGGGAAGTATATGTTCTGGAAAAAGGTGTGATCTTTATCAGTGACAACTTCCATTATCGCAACACTGATCGACTTACAAAAGGCAAGAGATTCCGGCGTCTGAGGGGGCAGGGAAATAAAAAACTTCAACGAACTGGGGTCATTATTATGTGAAGTGTGACAAGGAAACGTTATAGCAGAATAATGTTACCAAATATGTTTTATACCGTTCGAAACACATATTGTTTGAATAAATGAAGAGATGGATAAAAAAATAAATAAATAGAATCGTGGAAAACGTTTGCTTCAGAACTCCTTGAAATAATTACGGAAGCGGGTAGATGCACTATATTCTACAACGATGTCAGTAGCTTTATTATCATGCTCAATTCCAAATTTAGAAGCCTAATCGGTTTTCTGCACTCAAATGGCTTTTTTTCTACCGCTGTACTTGCACATTTCAATAGGTGTCAGGTGTCAGGTGATCTATTGTTGCGTAGCCACAGGCTTCAACAAATTGTGTGCATCGTTGTTCATGAATATCAAAATGTGAGGACAGCTAAAAACGATAACGCTGTCATAACTAATCACACCAAATTCTAAATACACGGTACGATTTTTCCTCGCGATTGTCGCGTGCAACATGTTGACGACACGAAATGCTTCATATAAATAGACCGAAACAGAAACTTGCTTATGATGGTAAATGGCAGTTAAAACTTGGAGTAAGCATGCTGTGCGCGATTAGATGGTTCTCCCGATGGCTTTGATAGAAATAGCGGGAAACTAGTGCCAAAATACGCTCACTCGCCCCCTCACCCCCAGATCTATTAAAGCCTCACTACGAACGATACAAAACGGTAGGGTACGTTCTCCAACAGTCATACAAAATCATCTCAACTAACCTGCAGATAAAGTAGATTGTCAAGATTGACCAAATCCAGAAGATCTTGTCTGATCTTACATTCCTTGGTTTCCATGGCTACCCCAGACACACTGGGTCCATGAACTGAACCAGTGTATTTACTAATGTTCTTATAGATTAACACATAGGGAGTGTCCTTGGGAAATCGTTTGGTGATTTCCGAGAAAGTCTCAAATTTCGCGGACGATACTCTACTGTCGTTAAACAAGCACCAAGAATGGTTGTCCGTGCCGACCAAATGAAGTGGCTTTTTACCGCCACTACTTTTATCATTGTTTTCATTGGCTGTGACGTCATCATCCTGGACCACGTGACCCGAGGGCCTCGCGTAACAGTAGTAGTGCCCGCTCTCGGACGACACCCCAGAATGCACCACAACGGACGTTAGCGCGTACATAGTTTCTGAGGGAAAGTTCTCTAGTGGTAGCGCACTAGAGGCACTATCAGCTACCGTTGGTGCGCTAGGAGGTGCGCAATCGAAATCTTGTTTAGTGCACTTACTAGGCGGTGCTTCCATTTTTTCATCGTTCAGGCATTTATCTATAGGGGGTGTATGGCGCTCCTCCAGTACAGGAGAGCCACGTTTGGCTTCCTCTTCCTTGACTCGGATGATATTATTCGACAGTTTTAATTTTAATGGATATGTAACACTCTGTAGGATCTTTGATCTCTGGTGTGTCGTCACATTGTAAGAGAACCTTTTCAGAGTCAACACAAGGAATCTTGGAGCCTTAGAGATGACGACACTGCGCTCGGCTACTTGCAAGCTTTGGCATTGTTCACAGTGATACTGGTTTGACCCTTCAAGAATTTCGGGTTCAAAGAAATACCCAAGCATTTCTTCCAAGGATATACTAGGATCTTCAGCTCCTATTCCATGGGTAGACACCTTTCTCTGAGATCCAGAGCTCTTGGGCAGTGTATAGTTATTGGTCGGAGAACTGGGCCCTGACTCTGAACTAGACTCGCTTTCGCCTTTGCTATTGGATGAGATTGATGGTACCGATGGGCGTTGGCCGATATCTCCCCCCTTTAGACTTCTATCGGAGCTAGGTATGTTGGCGTTTTCTGCTGGTTGGTCGACAAGAGGTTTACCTGGTCCGTTAGATAAGTCTCGATCCACCCAGGTGCTGTTTTGAGGAAAGGCTAGAGGTAAATCAATGAAGACTTCTTCACGGTATGACACATAGTTACAGCGTCTACATCGATGACACACCAGCAGTTTCCCTTCAAACGTGTCCTCGATAATGTTACTATGTAGTTGCCTATGGGGGATTTTTTCTTTGAGTTCAGTTAAATTCGAGACAACCTTGTCTTCTTCTTCGATTCTGTCCAGAAGGTACTTGAGGAATTCTGAACAATCTTGTTGGGACCCGGGGGTGAACCATGGGGGACGAGCCACATGATGGAACTTGGATGGGGAAAATGCGGCACGCTGTGAAAAAAAGCCAGGACATGAGTCGGGCTTCCTGTGGCATTTCTAAGGGAAGATGCTATTTTTAATTGGGATACCAGTGGTGAATATGGTGAAATGTTTATGAGAGTATTATGGGAGTGGAATGAATGATAAATACCCTAGCCTCAATATATGTGCACTTGCCTGTGACATTTTGAGAAATACGAACAGTTCCTGCAGCCGATAAATGACCTTTTCAAAAGCTCTGGTGGTATTCCTTTCCATAAGTAAGCATTTAAACCTAGCATTTAAAAAAACTCATTTAGTAATTTCCTTGTTGTATACTAGGGGACACTTTCAGAGACTCAAGATCAGGCTAATACATTCCAATTAAAGCTTCCAAGATTTTGAAATAAAGACTTTGCCCCATCAAGTGATGGTAGCCATGACAGGAGGCACAAAAATAGAGCATTTTTTTACCCTGGGAAACTGAATTCTTTCTCATGTAAATCAGATTAGGCCAGATTCAATTATTCCTGCCCTCCAGTCATGACTGCCATCATGTGAGGGTGCAAAGCATCTATACTCTAAATATTGCATGCTTGATGTCCCTGACCCCACCCTAGACAGATTTGTTACCATTGTATGTACTTACTCATCCAGCATGTACAAAGCCTGTATAATACTGTTCATATAACAGGTATTACCCAGGTTGACCAGTCCTGTTCTTCCTGTTTCTGACTTGGGCGTCATTCTGGACGGTGGTATCTGGTTGAATGCTTGCGCAGACCATGCAGCCTGGGCCAGCCACTTCTTGATCATGGCTTCAGATGGCTTGGTGAAGTCCTAATAGGAATCAAAAATGAAATGGGAAAAATGAAAGAAAGATAATTATTTTTTAGGATGACATTTAGATGGGCAAGATTAATATGGATGGATGGATGGATGGATGGATGGATGCATCGGTGGTTGGATGGGTGGATGGATAGCTTGACAGACAGATAGGTGATGGAAAGAAGGATGACAGGATAGATTGCTGGATGGATGGATGGTAGGATGAATGGATATATGGACAGACAGACAGATGAATGAAGGGGATGAGATGGATGGATGGTTGGATGAATGGAAGGAGGGATTGTTGGATGAATAGTTCCTATTAATAGGTTTGCCATGCTACCCCCCTCCCCCCCACACACACACACAAACAAGGAACTTAAAATCAACACAATAAAGATGGGCTTTAGCTAGCTTCATATGATTACAATATAAGACAGAATACCTGTAGACTATCCAACACAGGCCCATAGAGCTCTGGAAAGCCAGAATGCTGATACATCAAAATGTGCATCAACTCAGCTAATGTCTGTAGACATGCCTTTGATGATGCAGTGTTTTCTTTCTTCAGCGTTTTAACCAAATCTGGGACATTTTCTACAATCTAAAATGATAGGGAACAGTGTTAGAGCACCACAGCTTTGTTAGTGTATATACACTATTATATGTTTATCTTCTCATCTTATTATCTTCATTTACAATTTGCTTCAAATTTGCTCATGAAATTCTTAGTTTACCAAGTCCAATCCATGGGCCTTGGGAAAACAAGGATATAATTACAATACGAGGTATAATAAAAAAATCAAAAAAAAATCAAATAATCATGAGAGTCTTTCTAATGTTGTGTGCAGCTCCAAAAAGAGCGATCTTCTGTACTTCTGTGATAGAGATGTCCCCTTTTAAATGGTTGACATATTGTTCTAGTCCTTTGTGAATTAACCCTAGTGCCCCAATGACAATAGGTATGGTTTTTGTTTCCATACCCCACATTTTTTAAATTTCTATTTCTAGATCTTTGTACTTTGAAGATTATGATTATGATTATGATTATGATTATGATTATGATTATGATTATCTTAGTTCTTCAGAAAAGTGATACGCAATAGACCTCTTCGGCTCTGACGTAATGCTTTCCCATTTCAGACCATGTGTCATATTCCATAAAGTATCATTTCTTTGTTTAAGGTTTGTGTCGGTTGCACATCATTGAGAAGACACATGAATATGGATACAACTCAAACAAAGAATATTATTCTCAAGGGAATGACACGTGGCCTGAAATGGGACAACATTACGCCAAGCTGAGGAGGTCTATTATGACTAGGTTTTTTCAACCTTCTTACCAAATGAAATGCTTGTGGAGAATGCTTGAAGCTCAGGAGCATGTGTGATAATACTCCCATAGTACTGTCTCTGACCATTGGAAATAACAGTCTACTAAAAACCTGTAATGAAATAAAGTGAAGACATCAGGGAAGATCCCAGGAAATTCTTTGACCTCCTAAATAATATATTGTATAATATAAGGTTTCACCTATCTGTAACTACACATTAATGTCTGTTGTCTGCCTGCCTGTCTGCTGTCTGTCTGTCTCATTGTTGCTTTGATTGCTTGTAAGTCTGTCAATCTTATTGTCATTGGACATCTTTCTCTATCTGTGTGAAGGGTTCTTAAAGATTATTCCATTTTTCACTCATTGAAAGATTATTTTTTTAAATTCCAAATTCAATTACAAAATTCTTTAAAAAAGACAGAAATGGTACGTAAAAATTATATTTACCAGTTACAGTTAAAAAATTGATTTTAAAACTGTATGTTTGTTAGATATTTTAATGACAACATAGAATTTGATTTAGTGGTTATAGTCAAGATGATACATGTATTTTTCTAATAATTTCATAGCCCATCTACTTTTGGTTAGTTTATGCATCATCACCCTTACTTGTTTCACTGTTTTTACTACATTATTAAATACCTCAGCCTCAAACAAGTCTAGGCTGATGACCACAACCTCAAGATAGAATCTATACTAATAAATGTTCATAGAGAAAATCAATTAGGCATTCTGTTATACAATGTATTTTGTGTTAATTCAATCAAAATTTTTTTTGTCTATTTCAAAATTAAATTGATGTATAATATATAATAGATAATATAATTAATTGTCTGTACATAAATTGGGTTCTATTTTATCTTTTTTAAATATTTTCCTTATTTTCTATTTTACCTGAGGTAGTTTTTCAAGAGTGACTTGAATTAGGATATTGTGTTTTTTAGCCATAGCGAGAGCCCGTAAAAAGCATATTATCCACTGATCGACTCGTCTTCCCCCAGGCCAAGACAGCCAGCTAATCATACGAGTTAAAGCTAACGCAAGGTTCTCATCAGACACTGATGGACTGCAAGCCACCATTTTAGTGGAACTGTCAATCACTTCTGGGGTAAAAAACTGCACAACTGATGCAACAGCAACAGATGGGTTTGGTCCATGGGAGGAAATAATTTTGAATAACTCAGTTAAAATAGGTAAAATGTAATTTTGATTCTCCATCAGTACACGATTCATCAAGGCTGCAACGAATCCAGCATTTCTTATACAAGTTTTCAATTCCTCTTTCGAGGATTTTGGTAAATCTGTTTTGGCAAGACAATACAGTAATGAAAAGCACGTTTGGACAAGATGGTCCCCAACTGGCCAGCAATGGTTATATTCTATAAGAAGACGACAAACTGACGCACAGAAGTCTATATCAGACTTCTGGCTAATCCAAATATTAGCACGATGACGAACTATTGTGTAGAGTGAAAATATTTGAGTCGTATGTTGGAGCAGTTCAAACGATGTTCTGATGTAATTCACCGATGCAACGCTCATTTCTTGACTGTTTTCCACATAGCTCAATAAATATTCCTCCGTAAAAAATCTCTGGAAGACTTCTTTGTGGTGTTTTGCCCACGAAGTAAGGATTAATTTTCCACTGTCATTCAAAAAAACTGTGTTTTCTTTGGCCATCCATTGAGAACTAATCTCAAAGATGGATTTACACTGCTCTTCCGGTATCTCGTTTGCTGATTTAGACACGAGTTGTTGTATCAGTATCTTTTTTACGTCTTCTGGATGGTCTGAAGCCACTATTCCTTTAAGTATTTGGTCCATATTTAAAGATCTTGAGTTAAAAACCCATTTTTTTCGCTGATAAAACAAGACGTACAGTCAATCTTCCTAAACTTGTCTTTTTCCGTGATACCCGGATGAAGCGCAAAATCATCCTAAGGGGGTAGGAGACGGGATTTTTATTTTCTTGAACTTTTCTAAGTTTCCTGCATGCTTTCAATATTTTTAAGAAACGCAAGAAAACGCTCATTAAAGACATAAGAGAGATCTTTTTTCCTTTTTTCCAAAAAAAGAGGAACAAAAAAAAAAAAAAGAGAAACAAACCACAAACCAGTACATAATAAAACTAAAAGCTTTATTTTACAATGCATAGAAAGTTTATGTACATTTTATTCTACAATTTTACTCAAATATGAAATAATATTTAAAAAATATCATTTTTTTGGTGGGGCCCCGTTTTTTGGGAAATATGATTAATTACTGAAATAACACAGGAAGCCCAAATCAAGTGTTTTTGTTACGAGTCGAGGTGCTGTTAGTCGGAGAATGGCAGTTTTACCCCTGGGCCGGTTTGTTCAAAGCTGGATTAACGCTAATCCAGGATTAACTCTATAGGTCTTATTAGAGTTAACCCAGGATTAGTACTAATCAGGCTTTGAACAACTGGGCCCTGAAGACAAGTTTACCAAAATTCAGTTGGCTGGCAGTCTTAATACCTTCCCCACCCTCATGAGCTCATCCCCATTTATTGTCTCAGTCACTAACTATGCCCAAGAAGTACTAGCATAAGATTCTAGGATCTCGCTTTTACTACAATTATGTATGTATATACAATGTGCCTTATGAGTTCTGGATCGAAAACATAAAATAGCTTTGAGCATATTTTGCATCATATTTCAAAAGGATCGCGCATGCGCGCGCTTTTAAATATATATCGAAATATTGCGTCCACTTTTTTATCGATCTAAAATAGATTTCATTTGTGAGAGAAATCACGTCATGCAAGGTCATAAAAATCTCCTGCTAGCTATTGTCCCGAAAATTCAAGATAAAGATCCAAAATCTCGTACATCGTGCAAACCTAAAATACAATAGAATTAAAAGTGTCCTCGATTATCGAAGTACTGGTATTTATAATTTTGTAAAACCAAAAACTTCATTGAAAATTTACTCGAACTTGAGTTTTTGTCCTTTTTATGTGATAAGTCGCATAATCTTAACAGCATTTTAATCACTTAACTATTATTCATTCATTATCCTCTCTCTCTCTTATATTACCTTTACAGTACTTAACCGCATGGCCATTATGCAGGAAAATAAGTCCTAGAAAGTTTTCCTCTATTAGTGCATGGATAAGGCACATATTTATCCCTAGACTAGAGGAACTTCATGGTGTATGTTTTCTGGAATGGCCGCTTTGAACCATCGCGGGATGGTAACCATGAGAGGAGGGTCCACAGGAGGCCAACCGAATATAGTCTTTCCTGAATTCTGTCTCACATAAATCAGATTAAACCAGATTCAATTATCCCTGCCTCCTGTCATGGCTGCCATCACGTGATGGTGCGCGAAAAGCCTCTATATACAAAAGCAAAAGCTGGAAAGATGTGTTGACTTTGGTACTGAGATAGATGCCATTTTTGCAATTTCTTCATCCCTGACTATAACTAATTGTGACTGCACTTACTAATTTTCCCGCCAAAATCGAATCACGTGACATAAACATCCCTTTCTCCTTTATATACAATCCTATTATATATATGCTTATGTACAAACACATGAAGAATAAATAGAGCAGGTTTTGTATAAGCGGGAAACCCTGGGTAACCATGACACCCAAATGGCTTCGGTAATCAAGCACTACTATGATTGGTTGAAAACAATCATTTCGCTCTTTGATTGGTTTAGAGACAGCCGTTTAATACCATTTAAGGATTGAATGTTGCAGTTATTCATGACTGCGACTGTTTTCTGCTCATTAAAAACTGTTCGTTTTGATAATTAGTTTCATAATTGATTTAATAAAGGATTTCTAAAACACGGCTAATATAACCGACAAAGCTGATAATTCGATGCTGACTGCCAAAACTTTCTCGGATGCAAAATATTTTGTAATAAAGGTTGTGTGTGCAATCTCGTATCTAGAGCCTGCGCTCCTCCCGGTCAGCAATTTTCATTTCCCGTTGCTGACTTGGAGGACTGCAGGCTCCGGGTTGCGTGCGCATCCAAACTTTAAGAAGACAGAAGTAGTTTCCTATCCTATCCGGCCCAAAACAATTCGGTGCAGGAGTAAAAGTTTGGAGAACGAAAAGCGCACCCTGAAGAAAAAGGCCTATTGATCTATAATTTAACAGATCTCATACCTACGGTAATATATGATTTCGTATATTAACTCTATCTTCACAACAAGTCGATCGATCGTCGCACAATATTTCAACATTTTCGGTCAAAGTATGTCAGCCGATTGTCTTCTTGCTAGTTATATATACCACTATCATCTAAATATACGTAGCACAATGAACTGCACGGCTCGTTGTCGTTTGGCTGTATTAACACCATGTTTTGCTTTACCATTTTTCTTGATTGCCACGTATAGTTCCTTGTTCTGGTTGTTGCTGTTGGATCCACTGTATTCATTTGAAGAAAATGTGTGAAATCCTGATTCTTCGAGCTTTTCTTTGAAAAGACATTCGTCATTTAAGGTTTGCTAAAGAAAACATTAATTAAAGGAAATATTAATATTTTTTGTAGACGACATGCATGGACAAGAGCACAAGTGGAAATGTCACGCTGGATTCCAGCAATATGGCGTCAACTTCAATCAGCTGATAAAAATGTTTGAATCTCATTATCTACTCAGAACGGTGGTCAAACACTGCACTGACCACCACGTGTTGTCAACCAAAAACTTGCAATTCAGCTGATGAACATTCCGCAAGAGGTAGTAGACTCAAATGAAACCCAGCATTTGCTTACAAAATAACAAGGATATAATGAGACATAGATGTGTGATATACTTGCGTGACAAGATGGTGACCAGAGTTGAAGGTGAGGAGGGCGGGGAGCAGGGTAAGAGTACAATCAACGTTTAATTTTAGCAAAACAAAAAACAAAACAAAAATCATGAAAGACTTACTGTTGCATAAAGAATTCCATATGCATTCATTGCTAAGTATTTCTGTGCTAATTGACCTTTAAACCGTACGATACTTTTACCGACTGACTCCATGATTAAATTAGCTGAAAAGAAAAAAACGAGACAGCTATAAATAAATTATACTCCTAGATAATATAAAACATAATTATACTGTCCCAACGTAGGCATTTAGTTACGGCTACTGAGAGGTACGTTGCAGTAATGCTCTGAATCTGCCGTCACAAGAAAATGAAGTAACAAAAGACACAGCGGCCATGTTGGATGATATGACAGAACAGACTAATGGCGAATCTTTTGTTAAACTCATCTATCATTGCGGCTGAGAAAACCGTCACTTCGAGCAGCTAACTAGTGTTCTTGCGTAAAAACAAGCTATCTAAAGCGATGAAAGCCAATATGAGACTCTCGAAAGAACTGGATTAAAAAAAAGCACTAAAGAGCGTGTGAATGACCTTAAAATATTCTGAGCGGTGCGCTTGACTGCCCGTCTCTGATTGGTTGACGATCTCATACTCAGATCCCTTATTTCTTACTGCGATTGGTCGACAAAATTGATTGGTTGAAAATCTGCAGTAGTAGTGTTACATATAGGTCAAGGAATAAGGATATCCAGTGAGTCCTTGCGCCTTTCGTAAAGCGGCTTATATGTTTAATGCAAAGTGAAGACTTTGAAATTTAATGATGTGTAATACAAGTCGCATATAGACCAGGCTATGTATACTTCAATCTGTTTTTCACTGTCTGTATTTGTCTTAATGTTGGTGTAGTTTGCATGAGTTTAAGTCTAGGCGTATGATAGTCGTGTTGCTAGAGTATTCAATAAACTTTACAGCAGGCAATTTCAGGCATTATCAGACAAATTGTCATCACTATTTAAGAGTTCATGTCAGCAAAAATCAAACAAATTCGATATTTCGCGGCCACGGTTGAAAAATCGATTTTGCTCAAATTTTGTCCAGATGTGCTTTATTATATCACAAAATGCACTGCATAGTTTTTTAAGGAAAAAATATTTTTATTTTTGAGAAAATGCCGTTTTAAAAAGTCCTCCCGAAATCGCCATTTTAGCGGCCAAAATTTGCGTTGAGTTTACAGAGCGAGTTCAGTACAAAAATCGATTCTAATCAACTTAAAACCCCTAAAACCGTGTTCTATGCTATCTAAATTTCCGGTTACGTGACTTACAGGAAATTTGAGTTACTTTTTGCGACATAAATAATCTTAGCTTTAAGAGTCGTGATTCTAGGTGATTGACGATATCCCCCAAACAAAATCGATTGTCACCATGCGATAAAGCTCCAAATCCAACAAGCTTCCGAGGGTTAGTTCTTTAAGAAACAAGCTTTCAATTGATGTAAACATTTCTTTGGGCAAACAAATATTTGTTACGCGACGGGTCATTCAAATCTTCAATTTTTGACCTTTCGAAGTCATACGCCATAACTTCCCATCACTCACAAAATCAAAGAATCACGCCTGGCTAATCTCTTATTCTTACTATTTTACCTTTACAGGCCAAAAAATACACTTGTTATAGCATTTCTTACCTTCTTAAGGTGAAAATGTGGTCTATTAACCTCGGTATTCGTTATAATGGTATCACAAGTCTTGACCATTATCTGTCAGTTGATAACTTCCGTTTACTATCCAATATGTCAACGGTCCAGCGCTTACTAAACGGCGTTTAAAACCCTTGTCAAACAGTCAAGATTGTTTTCTTTTTTTATCTGAAGTTCTACGATATCATAATATATCAATATGATTTCAAAATTTATGGTACAGCTGAATTTCCGTATCGAATTCAGAGTACGTAAACAAATGGCCTGCGATTATATGCTAATCAGGTAGACTACGACTTTCTAGGGTAGGGACGGTAAATCCCCATTTGCCTTTCTCTGACATCCCAGCGCTTTACTAAAATAACTTTTAGTAAAGCGCTGGGATGTCAGAGAAAGGCAAATGGGGATTTACCGTCCCGACCCTAGAAAGTCGTAGTCTACCTGATTAGCATATAATCGCAGGCCATTTGTTTACGTACTCTGAATTCGATACGGAAATTCAGCTGTACCATAAATTTTGAAATCATATTGATATATTATGATATCGTAGAACTTCAGATAAAAAAAGAAAACAATCTTGACTGTTTGACAAGGGTTTTAAACGCCGTTTAGTAAGCGCTGGACCGTTGACATATTGGATAGTAAACGGAAGTTATCAACTGACAGATAATGGTCAAGACTTGTGATACCATTATAACGAATACCGAGGTTAATAGACCACATTTTCACCTTAAGAAGGTAAGAAATGCTATAACAAGTGTATTTTTTGGCCTGTAAAGGTAAAATAGTAAGAATAAGAGATTAGCCAGGCGTGATTCTTTGATTTTGTGAGTGATGGGAAGTTATGGCGTATGACTTCGAAAGGTCAAAAATTGAAGATTTGAATGACCCGTCGCGTAACAAATATTTGTTTGCCCAAAGAAATGTTTACATCAATTGAAAGCTTGTTTCTTAAAGAACTAACCCTCGGAAGCTTGTTGGATTTGGAGCTTTATCGCATGGTGACAATCGATTTTGTTTGGGGGATATCGTCAATCACCTAGAATCACGACTCTTAAAGCTAAGATTATTTATGTCGCAAAAAGTAACTCAAATTTCCTGTAAGTCACGTAACCGGAAATTTAGATAGCATAGAACACGGTTTTAGGGGTTTTAAGTTGATTAGAATCGATTTTTGTACTGAACTCGCTCTGTAAACTCAACGCAAATTTTGGCCGCTAAAATGGCGATTTCGGGAGGACTTTTTAAAACGGCATTTTCTCAAAAATAAAAATATTTTTTCCTTAAAAAACTATGCAGTGCATTTTGTGATATAATAAAGCACATCTGGACAAAATTTGAGCAAAATCGATTTTTCAACCGTGGCCGCTTCTTGTTCGATTTTTACTGACATGCCCTCTTAAGAAGATTTGAACGCAGTCAGAAGCACTAAAAACGACCGATCAAAGAAATACTTGAACAACATAACCAACCGTCACAGCACGAGAGGTTTATCTAACATCTGTTCTCCCGTTGCGATTGTTTTGCTTTTTTCTAGCCTTCAATTTACTGCCCTTTTGTTTTTGAAAACAAGGGCTCACTTCTTGATTAACCTCTCGACCAGGGGGGTCCATAATATGTCTATTAAGCTCACGAAACAATTAAGTTACTATACGAGAACTTTTGCCATTCCTCTATTTGTGTTTTAGAAAATCGGCACATTATAGTTGACTCTGGATGGCCTTTTTGTTTACAGTGATAATAATACATACGCTAAACCACTTGATCTCTTTTATTGAAATGAAATTTCCGGTGAAAACCAAAAGACAAATAGCCAGGCTGACATTTTGTGAAGAAATTTCTAGCAAGAAAAAGACCAACCGGGATCGATGATGATGTAACTTGTACAAGTGCATGTACAAGGTTGATTGGTTTTAGAGATGGTTAGAGTAAAAATAGCTTTGAAACTGTGAGAATAAACTTAAGGCATCTATATGTAGGTATAATCTCTCGGTTTTTGCCAATTTAGGTCTGTCATGTCGTGGAAGCGTAGAAAACATCAGCATGATAGAACAATTGTCATTTCACGGTCTTTTGCTCCTCAAGAAACTTCAAGTTATGACATATATACATTATGTATGCGGTGCACATTCTGAAAGCGGCCAATATATCGATGTTTAACGATAGGGATGGATATTCGATGTGTTATCTCGCGTTATCAAACAATAGCACTAGATAAGGGATCGTTATATTTATGATCAATTAGCGGTCCGTGTTGAATTGTGTAGCAATTAGCCTATTGACACGGAGACTTGGATATGGCGTCGTCATTCTTTAGACAAATCAAACATCCATTTGCGGCCTAATCTCTACTAAAATGGTTCCACGGCTTCCTATTCATTGCAAGTGTTGATTTTTCTTCCACTATTCCAATAGATTTTAAGGAGTTCGTGTCAACGTGGGAGACCAATGCGAGAGAAGTATTAATAACATTCGCTAGCGTTAATCCGCTCTGCTAATCCGTTTAGCGGTGTTTTGGGTCACCTAATCTGTCATATGCTATTTAGGTTATGCTATTTATATGCTATTTAGTCGATGTGGATCTTTGTTAAATTGGATGTAGTATTACCAAATGAATTGATCTCATATTCTATTCTCAGCACTATTGACGCGAGGCAGCTGGACTTAACATTATTTCACGACTTTGACAAATAAGTTGCTAAATGCTTTTCAATAGTCCTGTGAGCCAATGTAAATCACTTTAAGCTTGACCGTTTTTGTTGTCTTATTAGTTCTAATGACTCTAACTGACGCCATTATTATCATGCAAAATGTCGGCATCTCCTGATCTATGCTTAAGAATGGAACAGCCTCTCCACTCGATCTTGACTGCTTACAACCCATGACAATCGTCTACATGATCGACCAAAACCTCACTTGAGTTTGGCTTTAGTATAGGTATAAGCCACGCGAAAAGTTTTCAAACTTTCAATAAAACTTATCATTACTTCTCTTACAGGACTGTAAAAGAAGCCAATACATCTTTTTTGAGGAAGCTTAAAAAATCAGCTCCTTTTTGGGTCGGTTTTTTTTTCAGTTATCGATAGAAGGTCCAATATGTAACATACTTTTAAGTACCCCTGTCTGTCTATGATTTTTTTTCCCCGGGCAAAACTATCAAATTCATCGACAAATATATCATTATCAATAGATTTTTTTAAAGAAACTTTATCTTTGAAATCTACTATCAGAGCGCTTTGAGGTGTCCTGAATAGGCCAATTTGATTAACCTTGAAACAACCTCTGTGATGATCAACGTCAGGGCGCAGCTAGTTCATAGATCGAAAATGAAATTTTGCTTGTTAGGTTTTGCGAATAGAGGGGAAAAAAGAGACTCGGAGAATAATCAGGAAGGGAAGCGGAGATCTAAAAAAACTTTACTGAAGTAAGCCGGAGGCTGTTGAGTCGAGACCTAAGGTGTGTTATACAAGAGACGCTTCAAAAGTTTGGTTAAGTTACTGCTAAGTGAAGTAACAGAACACTGCTGATCGTGTTTGTACAACAAAGTGGATACAACTTACCAAACTTGCTGTGACGATGTTTTGTGCCTTGGATTTTTCTTGAAGAAGGAATTTCTAGGAAGTATCCTGTCCTGGAGTACATTTTGACAATTGCATAGTTGGTTGGGTGCCTAGAAATTCTCGTCCAATCGGATTCGTTATGTTGTGGTTTCGCAGGAGTAGTTGGACGATGCCGCAGAACTCCTTTAGTTGTTGCTTGTTTAGCGATGTGGGAGTCTATTTTCTTAATCACCTTCGAAGATGAGGTTACCATCTGTAAACCCATCAAAACTGACAAACACATGAACTGTCAATATAGAAAAAAAAACCATCAGTTAATGTATTCAACAAGTCTGGGGCTGAAAGGAAAGAACGTCAACGGTTTTCCAAGCGTTGCTTCAACGACTGCAACCTTCAATTAGTCACGACTTTGAAGAAATTTAAAGTCAAAATTAATTAATCCAAGTGTAAGAAATTAAAAAAGGATATGTGTCGCAGGTCAACGATGTTTAGAAATAAATTACTCCAGACTGATAATCTAGTATTTAGTAGATGTGTTGTAAACAGTGATAACAAAGACGAAGTGACTCTTAGTTACCTTGATGATTGCGAGCTCCATTCCTCTTGAGATGATAGACGATAATGATGATTCCAATGAGTGTCTGGTGCAATTTGTATCGTCATGACCGAAGTACCGACATGGTGTCGTTACGTTTAGAAACTTAGCAAGTCATGTGTTCTCGTAGCGTGAATACGAAGGCCTTCCTTCCGTTCTCCACCATTGTGTTTGGACCACAGTATAAGAATGTATTAAAGGCGCGACTGCCGACAGCTTATTAATATCTCTTTTCTACCCCAGACGTGAATTAGTGTTGGACGATAATTGTTAACCTCTGAAGAAAGGCCCGAGTGCCGACTATTAAAGTATGACATTCCAATGGGGTGCATATCGACAATTACTATTATTGGTGCTTGTGACGTTTCCTGAAGATTTCATACACTCCACATGCGAGGCACCTGGTATGAGCCAGGTTTTAGAATAGATTCTACTTCAGGAATAAACTTCACGGATATGCGCCATGGAATCCACTGATGTGTAGTTGCCGTATTATGTTCATAAAACAAGCCGCTTTGAATGCCTGGGATTCTTTGCTACGAGTTAAATACCCCTTTCGGCACACCACAAAAGGATGCATAAGTCCATCCAAAAAGATAACCATGTTGTTCGTGTTGAACTGCCGTCAAAAAAAAAAAAAAAAAAGAATGATTGAGTTGCGCATCCAATGGCAGCCGTTGTTGCCACCATCGATCAATCTCCTTGCAGATTCCTAGATTGCAGGCTTGTTGGTTTTGCATCTAAGTGCGTAAATGCCACGCTCTCACGCGCACGATTGTTACTCCTAAGTAAATACAAACTGGATCCACTTAGGAAGACAAAAATAATGAATGATTTCAATTCACAAGAGAATTAAGCGTCGTTTAACAAATGCCTTCCATAGGTACCGGCATTTGTGTCTGTTGGTTGGGTAATAATCCTCGAGCAGTTCTTGCACGCAACTTGTTGTTTCCCTTAGTCTTTTCCACCTTGCGGAACACACACTACAAAAGTTAATTCGAGGTCAAACCATAATTTCCGGTATCCCTCACCAACTGGGCTTCCGTAAAACGCAGTATTCAATGTCAAAGCATAAGTACCTTGACTATTTACCCGTATCAGTCATAAAAGATTTCGATCAACTACGGAAAGGACCACGACTTTTTTGTCAAGAGATGTGAGTTAGTCAAATTTGTCCAGTAGTTTGATAGCCAAATGAAATCCAAACAAGGATCATCCAATTGGTTAAAAAAAATAAAAATAACAACAACATATCATGGTGTTAGTGTATAGCAATTTAAGCAAGAATATTAGGATGACACTGTGAACCATCTAATTGCCCTCCTGGGCTTTAGGGAATGCTACCGATTCACTAAACATCTTAAGAACAGACTGACGTTACCATAGATACGATCTATAAATATTGAAGGTTATTGCTCAACTTCTTAATCCTAAATGCGAGATTCGTCTTCCGAAACTAGAATCATAATCACGACGCTTTGAACTGTACAAATTACGAAATTATACCAATTTGTAAAACAAAAAGGAACAATTTGCTAAAGCGACTTTGGAATGTCGAATTATAATTGATGTATTATCTGAAAGTTAATTTACTAAAAAGAATTAATTCCAAAAATAAAATAACTACAATTTCGACCTAAAAGCCAAGGTCGAGGGCTTAAATCACTGATGAATGTCAACGGTGATAAAAAGCCAGGTTTTTTGTTTGTTTTTCTTATGGAGTTTGCATCAAAAGGTACGGCTGAAGAGGTCACTACTGATGACGCAGTGAACTCAACTCGAACATATACGTATGTTACGTTAGCTGTCCGTGATGTATTTATTGTAAGCATTGCGGTATATTGGGTCTAAGAAGCGCAGCTGCACAGCTGTTAGCGCGGTGACTCTTGGTGGATATGATCGCGTGTTTAACGACATCGGCGCAACGGGTCACATCAAAACATGGGTGGCATCTGTAAACTTTATGAGGTTCTAATGTTTGCTCGTTATAAGTGTTGTGAGCTAAGCAGATGACACGCAAGGCTTGATCTGTTACTCGGTTCTCAGTATAATAGTTGTATTCTGCAGCATTTAGTGACGTTACGAAGTCATGATCTAGAAGTAAAACTTTCCCCAAACATTATTCTTTCCTCTTCTATTCTAAATCCTTTAAAAGTTTGCAAAAAGTGTATGGCTTGCAACTCCAAAATAAATTTCTTATTTCTATTTCTTATCGAACCCTGTAACAAAATATTAATCTGGACTGATCAAAGTCAGGGCACGGCTAACACACAGATGGACTCTTGCAATCGTCAGGTGTTAGACACCGTAACTGAATATCACTCAAAAAGACTTCGAGACGTTCACGGTCTACTGATGCAACAATATCGACTTGAAGTGCAACTTCCTAAGATCGAACCGGAATACTAAATGCTAGGGTTGTTTTGAAAGCATCCAAAAAGAAAAACCGTGATTACTGTGATTGGATTCTTAGACGTTCAGTTTATGGATAATAGGCTTTTGATGCTTAATTTGGATCTACTATCCCCTATGCACGTTTCCTTTCTGATCTTCCCAGATACTTAAACGATGTGTCGAAAGAATCTGTCCACGTGTAGAACTTAGAACATATATACGTTCCTGGTGGCCCGCAGCAGATCAATCCGTTTCCAAGCAAAAAACTTCCGGTAGGATCCGTCTGTAATTGCGTAACGGTTTTATGACCGCAATGGCCTTCTCGCGGATGGAAATGTAAAAACAAGGAAACTAAAAAGATTTAAAAGATTAAGCGGAACTAACTACCGATTTTGTTTAGTGGTTTCAGCGGTGACCGAAGTCTCTTAGTGGCGAATTTCGTCTTGGAAAGTCACCCTGGTGAAAGTGTGGTCGTTTAGACTAAAATAAAAGCCGATGGCATCAATGATAGTCTTAGATGACAGCCCTGGTACGAGAATGATGGCTTATGATGAATAGTCTTAGTTTATCTGATAATTAAAGGCTTCCGATTCCGTGTGAGATGGCCATTAGGTAAACCACAAGCCAGGAAAAATGTTCTTAATCTGCCTAAGAAAACACTAACTTATGCTTGAAACACCAAATCGTGATTCATGTTGAGAAGATCTATCTTGCCGAGAGGAAATTTCTAGTGATCAGGGATGACGTCTGGTTTTGCGTCGACGGCAAAGCGGCTTAGCGATCGATGGATCCTCACCTCGTTTTTAAGCAACAGCGCGATTGAAAGACAATTGAGATATTTCTGGAAGTGAGTTGGCGTTCAGTTGATGTTATTCAGAGATGCTCTTCCAAAACAGCTCTCGAAACAAACAACGGCAAAACCAAACATTTTTATTTACGACAACATTGGTGTAAACCATTACAGTAAAAGATGTGCCACTGAAGTAAAATCAACTTTACCATTAGTCCAATGGGTAGTGAGTGCAGACATGAAATTTTCACTGATGATGTGCCAAGATAGAGGAGGCTAGCCCGCCTACTATGATTCTTTATCGGAAGAACTATATAAAAGTACAGAATTTACCACAAAAGAACAGTAATAAGAAAGAGTGCTGCTCCACACACGTAGCCACTTTCTAGATTTAAGGTTTCCCGAAGCCAATAATAGAAATAAATTTGTAAAAACTTCTTAAGATAGTGCCCACGGTTTCCTAAATGCAACACGTTCAATTTGTTCAAACACCGAAGCAGGAAATCTTTTGTCGGTAAATGATGAGCTGGATTAGCCGTCCTTTTATATTTGTTCAAAAACCGTACGGTGTCTAGACTATTGATTCTGTTTGTTTTGGAACAAAAAAGGTTTGTAAAATAGATGATTTTTTTAGTATATCTGACTATGAATACAGACTGATTTTCATCGTTTCCCTGCATTTCACTTTACCTTAGTTTTGCAAACCTTCTTCTAGCTAATAAAGCATTCTTCTTTTATCTCTCTGCTACTTGAATATTTTTTTCAATTTTTAAAAAAATGGGTTCGCTTAAGTTCTTTAAGATTTAAGATTACAGTTTTTCCTTCTCGCAAACGAAAGACAAACATGACCTCGTTTTCATCCATTTCTCTGTATTTCACAGTTTGCCTTTTGCAAACCTTCTCAACATAGACAAGTATTCTTCTTTTATGGCTCTACCACTTAAATATTTTTTTTCAATTTTTAACGGGATTCCTTACATTCTTCTCTAAGATGAGGCAAACATGACCACGTTTTCATCCATTTCTCTGTATTTGATCGCTTTGACTTTTGCAAACCTTCTGACCAAAGACGAATATTCCTTCGTTTATCTATAGTACTTGTAGATTTTTGCGATTCCTTTTACTTTTAAAGAATATTCCAATGGTCAACTGATGTAAATTTTCATAAATAACTGACTCCAACTGAGTCCTGCAGGCACCCGGTTGCACGAAGCCTAGATAGCGCTATCTGACGGATAAATCTTATCCAGTGGATAAATTTATTGGATTTATCCGCCGGATAGCGCTATCCAGGCTTCGTACAACCGGGCCCTGATGAGTAGAGTGATTTTCATAAACCCGCGAAAGAAATACCATCAATTAGTGTGTAATAGTAGTGAAATGACAACATGAAAGAACACAATGGAATTAGGGTCTACTAAAATTCGTATTAGGCTAGTGTGTATTTCAAGGGTTTTTGAAAACAACTGTAATCATTTTTGTTTTAAACAGATGAATTATCGTTACCGTCAGAATCACGGGAAGGTTCGCTTCTGCATTGTGCTACACGTCGTCATTTGGATATTTAAGTTTTTAAACTATAAAACAGATTTTACCAGAAGACAATTTCCCTGTTGTACTATATATGTATTTAGTATTGTAGTGCTTGGTTCTTCACGAAGGCTACCTGTGTAGCTGGCTGTTGTCGAAAAACTAGCCAAACTCGACTGAAAATTAAATTGACGAGAGAAACTCTTTCTTAATTTCTAAGTTAAAAACAAGAAATGATATCAGTAGGTTTTTAATCATCTTCAAACTTCATTTCTTGTTCTGTTCTCATTCTATTTCTTTTCGTTTGATCCATGGATAAATGAGATGTTCGTCTCATGATCATCCACGGTCACATAAAACTACTGTTCAGCGTCTTATTCACAAAAGCCATGCGCACACGCACCAATGGTCGGTCGTTAAGACGACCAAACTATTCGCTAATGTGCAAATAGTTAAGTGAAACAAAAAGATCGCAACCCTCATTTTCTTTGTGGCTCAGACCAACGACAAACACTCACTAATGGCATGTGTCAATGAAAGCCGTTCCACTAAACTCGACCAAAACAGAAACCTTACAAATAAAAAGACCAAAAGAGCTTCATTTTGGAAATGAAAACAAGGAACTAAAAACGAAACCATTCCCTTAAAAAAGCATTAAGAATCATTGCTTTATGAAAGCCGCTTTTCTTCAATTAATTTGGGACATATTCTTATTGGATGTGGTAGCTCTCTTTGATGTCATCTTTTCTTGTCATTTGTATTGATTCTTTAAAGTAAAATAAATAGTAGCTTCTAATATGCAAAACAACTCAAAAATAAGCTCTTGCTAAATTATTTGGATTGCGACTGGGCATTAATTCAAAGGATTCACAAGCATACAAAACCTAATAGACGTCTATGAAAAGACAACTGTATGATAAAATTGTGATGTTTGTGAGCTCGAAGCCGTTAACAGGGCATGGATAGCGACGGCAGTGGTGCACCGAAGTTCTGTGGTAACATTCTTGTCCGTCGTTCCAAACAACGGAGTTTTATTAATAAGACTGGTTTTGAAGGAGTCTTTGGTGTTCTGACAGATCATGAATTTATGTACTATCGTAATTCCTCTCAGTGGGTAAGCTATAAAAAGTCTTCGATAGTACTTATATAAGTCTCTAACGTCAGTCTACAATTCGTAGATGTGCTTATCATTTGTTTGTAGTTAATGCGGAGGACTGCTTGACAGCGATTAAAACTCGTTTTTATTGACGACAACGTAGCGTATCTAGGATGGTTCCAAGGGGTTTATCATTAATACTCTTTTTCCCAACTGATAAAGTTACAGTTAAAAATACTTAAATTATCAAAAAAAACTTTTCCTTTATCGAGCCATTGAAGAGTAAAAATTCGCAAGTAATGTTCGATAATGTCATGAAGATACAGCAAAATTAAATGGCAAAAGAATTAGAACTCTAGCATCTCTAGCATCTTAGGTAACCGAATACCGACGAAATAAGAAATTAGCTCTCTGTTTGCGCAAGCAAATAATTCTTTACATTAGGAATAAGTTGTGAAAATATTAGCAAAAAATTGAACAGTACATTTTTGAATGTTTCTACAAATCTATGGAGGACTGATTTAAAAAGCAAAGATTTTTGAAATGGTTAAGAGATTTGCTGTACCCGAAACCGCTGCCTTGATATGCGGTTCTTCACAAATGGATACATTCTAGACCATTATGTATCTTAGTAGCAGCTTAACCTTTCGAAAAAAATCAATTGACCCATATTTACAGTACTTTGTGCTTAATAATACAAAGAGAACTGCAGAAGTTTTGAAATCTACTTTCTAAACAGAACGTTTTGTCTCGGGACGTATGACGCATTTAAATTGCGCACGCTCTTATTCTTCTGACGCAAATGTAAAACCCGGGTGTAAAACCTTTTTTTTTTTGACAGACCAACAAAGAGAAACCGCAATTGGTATTCAAAACCTCTGATATTCAAGCAGTTGAGGAAGTAGATGACGTTGCGTTTAGCAGACAACTGTGTTTTCAGGTATGACTGACTTGACGTGAATACTGTGAGGTTCAGATATGGTACCTTCGTAAAATAGATGATGATGATGGTGATGAAGATGATGACGATGAAGTTGAGGAAAGTGATGATGATGATGGTAAAGATGTTGATGAAGATGAAGATGAGAATAGTGATGATCATGATCATGAAGCCGAGCTCAGTAAGCGAACAAGAGAACACTGTGGTGGAGAGGAGAGGTTGCACAACCTCTGACATCAGTCATTATAATAACTCGAATAACTCGTAATATTATCGTTGTTAGATTATTTATACAAGTCGAGTAAAGAGAGACGAATCCAGACGTACGCTATACTTGGCAGCATATGAACTGGACGAGCTGCGTTCATGGATATCATCAATAAGATCAGGTTATATACATAGACTGTTCAACTTCCTCTCTGATTGCTTTTGTCTATAAGTGTATATTAGACGCGGGTTGCTGTCGTCTTTTGATGATGAAAAATGACATTAAAAATGCTCATTTCAATTTTATATTCATCTACATCCGTATTTCTTCACAAAAAATCATTTTTATAAAATTTGTTGATTTTTACCAAAGACGGTAAACAAATTGGCAAATTTAAGAAAATAGGAAGATGAAAACCAAGTCTACTTGACTCTCTAAAGGAATCACATCTTGATCATCGCCGCGTACTTCATGTCCAGCATAAGTTCCCTTCGAAGATCTTAGAGACCACACTTGATTGACAGTCGTCATGGTGACAATCTTGATGTCTGTAAGAGATCAAATAAAAAATAATTTCACTCATTTTTTCACAGTTTGTCTACTCAATCCCGTTACGCTATTGTACTATCATCCGGGGAAATTCACAGGAAGAGCCTGGACGTGTTGTTCTTCGTTAAAACACAAGACTAGTCCAGGATGTAAACCATCCACAATACCAGGTACCAAATATAACCATGGTTACTGGGTTTACTGGGTCACGGATCGAGGAGTAAGGGGATAGTAAGCATGCGCAGTTGGGGAAAAGGAAAAATAAGGGAGTAGGGGAGGGAGAAGAGGGACGGGGGAGAAAAAGGATACTTCTTCTCACTCGGTACCCTGTGATTCCGAGGCCAGACCACCTCTTGGTCACTTTTATTTTTTACTAATTGTGCTAAAATATTCATACTTTTAATGTGAATATTTTTTTCTAAACAGGACTTCCAGAAATAAGAAAGCAAAAATTCAAGGTAACTGGAAATGATTATAAGAAGGGATCAACAACTCACAACACTTTCATCACCACTACCACTACCACCATCACCAACCAACAATATACAGCACAGCACAGCACAGCACAGCACAGCACAGCACAGCACAGCACAGCACAGCACAGCACAGCACAGCACAGCACAGCACAGCACTGCACAGCACTGCACAGCACAGCACTGCACTGCACTGCACAGCACAGCACAGCACAGCACAGCACAGCAAAGTCAACACAGCACAGTATAGCACAGTATAGCACAGTATAGCACAGTATAGCACAGTATAGCACAGTATAGCACAGTACAGTTTAGCACAGTATAGCACAGTACAGTAGCTATTTCATTTTATTGTTCAATAATTTTTTTTATTTCTTTCCGTATGCATTCGTTTCATGCTTTAATAAAGGTTTCTTCAGCTATTGAGTTCTTTGGGTTCACGGTCATCGCGAATGAGTCATTTGATTCCAACCTCCCAGGAAGTCTTCCGTTCAAAAAGGTAAATTAGGAAAATCAATGCTCAGCCAATATAAGTGCTAGAACACGGTTCCGTCACGGTCACGGTACGGATAGACGACATACCTTTGAACCAATCACACTGCGTGCAATCAAAGCTCAGCCAATGAAAATGCTCTTTTTTTTATAGGGAGATCACCTAACCGTCACCGAAGCAGCTGGTAAACACGAATGGAAAGCTTTTTCAGCATCATCGTAAGTCCTGATGTATGTTAATATAAAAGCGATAGGTCGAAAAATTCGTCCAATTTATTGTATATCATTCTTTTATAGCACGAGTGAGTTTGGTGTCATACCACGTGAACGTGTTACGATGGCAGATATAACACAAGAACCGTAAGTAGCTTGGTCTAAACAAAAAAATACCTCGAGAGACTGACAGATTTGTAAAATACGTCTGTGCTATCCACGATATCCTCGATGGATAATCCTTGCATTTTATTAACCTCTGTGCTGACCACGAGCTGGTTATTGTCATTTCAGGTGGTATTTCAGCGATATCCCAGGTGGATTAGCAACAGCAATACTAAGGGAACAGGTATTCTACATTGAATGGTTTGAACAAGGAAGTAGTATGTTAACAAGAGAAACTCTACATTTTTTAATGTCTTTCTTCATTCAGGATCCTGGTTGCTTTCTTTTACGACTGAGATTAGTAGGATATGCTACTATACTCTCTATCAGGTCAGTCTTAGTAACACTTGTCGATTGTGTATGTTTTCACGTAAATGTACCTTGTGAAATGCTTGGTGCCTTTGTGAGGCTTAGGTGTGCTGCCTGTCTTATCGCTGGGTCTTATGGAGTCTTTAGCCCTTTTCTTGAGGGGGTAGGGTGGGGTATTATTTGTCATTGTGAAGTATGGGTCCTTGTTGGGCTCTTTGGGTTCTCAGTGTCTGACGTTGTGCTCCTCTTGAAGTCTTGGGGACCTTTCTCGAGGAAGGGGGGGGGGCACCATGTGTCCTTGTAGGATCGTGGGGTCCTCCTTGTTGGTACTTAATCATTATGCTCTTTTAGGTCCTGTTTGGGGCACCCACCATGTGTCCTCCTTGTTGGTACTTAATTATTATGCTGCTTGTGGAGATTTAAGGTCCTTTTTGGGGCACCATGTGTCCTTGTAAGGTCTTAGGGTGCTTCCAGTGTAGACCTTGCCTTACTTTTGAACGTGACCTCTTGACATCTTTGGCCCGATTCTTTTTCATTCTAGAAATGAGTCGACCGTGAAGCACGTAGAAATCGCATTCGACGAATCGTCTCAGAAATATCGAATCAAAGACGAATCAGACTCTGTATCGTATGCTAACTTCCTTCAATTTGAAACCATCCAACAGCTCTTGGACCAATGTAAACAGCACCCAAGTAAGTTATCCAATAACAACGTACTACGTCATGACGCCATACATAGGAAGAGCTTTGATTGGTGGGAAAACTGCTTATCATTTTATATCGCTTTTCTTTTTCCATAGCTCTGGGACTTACGCTCGATACATATCCGCCTATCCAAACAGTAGAAGGTAAACTAAATATATTAATGCCGATAAATAATTTAAATAAATCTCATCCTTGAGCTTGCGCTTGTCTTGCTCAGCACCGAAGCACAAGCTGCTGGCCATGAGAAGTGAGGGCTCAGGGAGGGTATTGAGTGGGTGCGTATGTTTCGCATACTGATAGTCTTGTATTTTTTTTTTTTTGTTACAATTTTTAGAATTATGGAAGTTAGACTGGAGCGATGTGAATCCAGGAGAAGAGATAGCATCTGACTTACCATGGGTATTAAATGTCTTCTTAATAGATAGACTTAATAGATAGACTTATTACGAGGGAGAGAACAACACATCAAAACAAACTCAACTCACATTTGATGTAATCGCAGGAATTGGAACTGAAAAGGCAATTCGTTTGCCCGAAATCGCCCGCTCTCGTGGCCGCTCGCGATATTCTTGACAGCGGGATCATGCATCACATCTCAGAATCACACTGTTTCTCTTTCACAAAAGAGGGTGGGGCAGCCGTTTTAGTATAACTCTTTCTTCCTCAAATCATTCCGATCTTTGATTTCTCTAGGTGCTCATGGAAGGAAAGTTCAGAAACCAAAGTGTATTGATCCATCTTGAAAAAGATGGCTGTTCAGAGACGGTGAAGGAAGGATTTACCAACCAAGCAAGAATATTGATGTAAGTAATGAAATATCCATCTCTGCTTCTTTGTACACTGTCGTAGGTTTAAAACTAAGATTTCGAGACTTTTTCTAACCAAGACAAAGTATCCATGAGCGTAAAATATATTCCCTCATTCATTCCTTGGGATCAACGCAATCATTTATTTCATACTAAGAAAACGTTCATAGAATTATCGATTCGGTACAAAAAAAAAAAGAAAAAGCGAAGCTTTTCATGTGATGGCCGTCTAATCCTAATTATCGATCATTATAATCACTAAGCAGCAATTACATGTAAAAATCAAGTTGTCAACAAATATGATCAATTACGTGGTCGAGCGTTTTCATTGCCTAAAATGTAATATTTACGAAGATTTTTTTGGATGACTTTGTGATTATTTAAATCTACCAAGCGGCAGAACTTTGATATGATAAAATGCAACATCAACATCAAATGTTTATGCTGCATCTCAGATCTCTGACAGATCTGCAAAGCTTTTTTCCTGTATGATGTAGACAATTGAAATGATTGATATCGTCTTTTTCCCGTCGCAGGACCCTGTGTCACGAGAATGTCGTAAGGTTCTGTGGAATGGGAACAAAAGGATGTCGCGGTTTTCTGGTACACACCTATTACCCTAAAGGAATTCTATCGGACTATTTGTCAAGGAATGCGCCACTTCTTGTACTGCATCCCAGTGAATTAGTGAACATAGCCACGCAGATACTGAGTGGGATGGCATATCTGGAAAAAAACGGCGTTGTGCATGGAGAACTGGTGAGTGGTAGACCAATAAGCGAATAGGCCTGCAGTGATGGTCGGAATTGTCCCTTACTTGGGCGACAAGTTTTCTTTCTTGCCTATCTCTCTAAAGGATGACCGTTCTTCGACCACCATTGTATGTGATGACCTTTCTTTGTCGACCACCTTATTAAGTGATGACCTTTCTTTATCGACCACCTCCATAAGTGATGCTCTTTTTTATTGTCACCACTATAAGTAATGCCCTTTCTTTATCGACCACCTCCAAAAGTGATAACCTTTCGTTCGCGACCAACTCTCTAAGTGACATCTTTTTTCCGACCAGCCTTCCAAGTGAGCGCCTTTCTTTCTCGACCACCTTTTTGGCACTCACTCTTCTTAAGCAAATGCGACCCTCTTTGGTCATTTATTTTTTTTAATCTTGGAGATTTTTAGTTGATGTTATTTAAACTCTCTCTTAAAGGTTGCTGATAACTGTCTGATTGGAGACAAAGGATCAGTGAAGATATCTGGATTTCACTGCGCAAGGTACGTATCGTTTGAATGAATGAACGGACAAACAAATGAACACTTAGAGTCTTAAATCTGGTATTTTTTCAGCTCCTCATGGTGTGCCAAACCATTAAACAGGGATTGTCACATCAACAAGGTTCCCCTACCTGCACCAGAACTTGACAACACCAAGCAAACCAGTAAATCCGACGTCTGGGCATTTGGTAAGTGAGGGACGGGGTGCATGAATGGGTATATTCTTACATTAATCCCTCTACGTAAACTGACCCTGGAGATCGTGGTAGGACCCCGGGTCGGGCTTGTAACGTATAGAGGGTTGGAAGGACACGAAAAGAAGAGTAATTCGTATGCCAAAATTGGAATCGTTTGAAAATTCAGATTCGACTATTTTTTCTTCAGGTTTGTTGGTGTACACAATTATAACCGCTGGCCAACGACCCATTGCGAGCGTGGACGAGGTAAAACTTGTGTTTGTGTGTGTGTGTGTGTGTATGTGTTTTAATTTTTATTAAGACTGGCAATTTGGCAATCGCTTATACTTTTCAATTTCCTATGATCAATGCAGGTGTTGAAATTTCAAGACATTGAGGATATTCTGGATTATTTGGATGGCTTTGCTGACATAATGACTTTGTGTCTTCGAACGGTAGGAAAATTTCTCGGGGATGAACGAGGGAGAAGGAAAGAGTAAGAAGGAAGGTGGAAAGAGAAAAAGGAAGAAGGAATAATGAAGGAGAAAGGAGGACGAAGGGAGGACGAACGTGGAGTAATGAAGGAGGAAGAAGGAAGAAGGAATAATGAAGGAGAAAGGAGGAAGGTAGAAGAAGGAATGAAGAAGAATGGAAGAAGAAGGTAGAAGGAGAGACACGCGGTGAAGGAGAAAAGTAGGAAGAACAGAAGACCATATTCATAGCATGCAAAGACACGTTATTTTCATCCCTCTGTTTTCCGGCATTTCCGACGCCCTCGCGGCCTCCAAGATTGACATCAAGTGATATTTATTCTATAAAATCAACTGAAATGTACTCTACCTACTTGTTTCAGGATCCAACATCTCGTCCAACCTTTGATCAGCTGCAACAAAGATGTAACACTAATAACCGCCTGCATTCAACTCCAAGTGCTTCATCGTACTCCCTGGAATTAGAAGGTAAAGACAAGTTAGTGTGCCTGCGTATGTCTGCGATTTAGTCCTGGAATTTATCCAGGATCTCTTACAAGTGGACTGTCTGCCATATTCCCAAAACACACGCACATCACAAATTAACTGCAAATGGGAAGGTGATGTTACAGTTATAAAGAAACCCCAGACTCGATCCTGTTGTTTGACCACAAGCCGCCAGGCAGTTATCCTGAAATTAAAATCGGAAAGGGAGATGGAATGATATAGAAAAAAATTATTCAGAAAGTTTACCATTGTCTTTAATTTCCGTAGGTACTTTTTGTGCCAGCAACGGAGCTGCTGTTTTGAACACCATTCAAGAGACCCTAGTATCCAACGAAACCTTTTTAAAAGACATGCACAACCACACGTTGAACTCAGGCGACTTATTGGAAGATCTACCCAGTACCATGAAGCAATCAATACCCTCGTTCGAATTGTCTAAGGTTTCTGGTAAGAATGGGCTGAGTTATTCCAGTGACGACGTCATGGAAAGACTCAAGATGGCGGAACTCGAAGCCCTGAAGGCGAAAGTCCTGCATGCTCGTGCAGAAGCTGATAAGGAAGAGGTTCTCAGACAAGTACAGGAAGCCGAGAGGAAATGTCTAAAGGAGGTTGAGCTAATTACGAGGACATTTATCTGTCGCCTTAACGAAGCAAATGACAGAACTTCCGAGGCGGATCATGCCAGGTACGTTGCTGAAGAAGCCAAGAGACTCGCCGAGGAGAAATTCACTCTGTTTAAGTATGAGAGCGAGCGTACGATACATGAAATCAAAACACTACTTGAGGAGACAATGCTAGAGAGAGATGAATTAGCAGTGTCACTAAAGGCGGTAGGAATGGATGAGGAATCTCAGTGCAGCACCCTGAAAAGAACTGATTCACTCAAAGAACTGGAGAATAAATACCAAAGGTACATCTCGACAAGCGATCGGACCGTTCAAAACATGAAATCACAGCTGGATGAAGTTGTACGTCAGAGAGACTCTCTGGTAGAAGAGAGAGACGCTGCTCGTGTTGAAGCAAGAGATATCAGAGATCTTCTCGAGAATGTACGGAAAGAAAAAGAAGATTTAGTTTTCCGACTTGATGAATCTAATTGCGAGGTGGAGAGACTAGAAGAAACCATTTCACGGATGGCCCACAAGAGACAAAAAGCTGAGAGAGAACGAGACCAGCTTCAAATTCTTACGGACATGTCTCTAATGAAGCTACGTCATGCTGAAAAACCCAAGAAGAGGCACTCGTTGTGTACTCTTCCATCAAAACAAGAAAGAAACCCAAACTTTCAAGAACTTTCCATGGAACTCATGGGTCTAATGACACCAAAGTCAAAAAGAAGACAAAGCGATGGTACTATTTACGAAACTTCGGAAGTTCATTCGGCTGATGAAGCTTTTTTATCGAGCAGGAATGAGTCAGAAGATGAGAGATTTTCCTCGCCTCCTCTGGGTAGTTCTGGCAAGCACATGCAAAGAGGCGCGTCTGATGAGTATCGTATTGGTCAGGCGCATCTAAGACGAGGGTCAACGCCGAGGGAATCGGACAGCGAAACTGAATTAATATCATCATTAAGTCGCGTCAACAGAAGCTACATCAAGAGCGTGTTAAACTGCGAAAACCAAAATGAAAAATTAAACAAGAGAATGTTTAATGGATTCGGGAAGGACACTGATGTGTCTCACAGTGAAAGTGAGGAAAATGACACCTCTGTTCAGCATGTTAATAATGACGATGATTTACAAAATTTTACTGTGAAATCCCTGCATTTTGAAATGATACAAGAACAGGATGATATAATGATTCCCGATAAGAACCGAGACAAAATCCAACACGAACGCCTGGACCAGCAAGATTCCCTCACATTTCGAATTCCCACTGTTCACGTAGAAGAGGTTGGCGATTCCGTGGAACCAAACGCGGGACACGAGGAGAAGCAAAGCATCCCAGAGATCGAGATTTCTCTTGTGGATGACAATGAAAATTTCACGAGCCAGGGTTATTTTTCAGAAGATGAGGAGACAAGTGAACGAGTGTTTGTAGTCCCTTTAGAGAATGGTGACACTTCTATGGTGTTCTCTTTTGATAGTGACGGAAGCGCGCTTAAGGGAGTCCCACATACAGTTCTATAAAATATCATTCCAGTAAAACCCGATTGACAAATGTGAACCCAGTTATGAAATAATAACACAGCTGGGTGGCAATGGTTCAAGCTCAGTTTTTTAGTGGCAATCTTTTAGTACCTTGGCAATACTCCATTTTATAGTTCCGTTCAGTGACCACGAATAAATTTTTAACGAGGTTGGAGTTGCCGCGCATGAGAAACTGCAGTTTTGCAGATGCGCGGAAACTCCAACCTGGACATGAAGCTATTATTCGTGGTCAATTGTAAAATAGAGTATTATAATGTTTGAAAGATCACGATACCGCGAGAATTGCTCAACAACCTCTGCTTTTCTAAGAAATTAGAAAAATCGGTATCTCCTAGAAAATGAATCATTTTGTTTTGAAGAAGCCGGTCTAAATCGAAGACTGATAAATGGTTAAAATACAGCAATAAAAATAATGGTGTTGATGGTGGTTATGATGATGCTAATGCTGATGATATTGCTAATGATGCTGCTGCTGCTGATGATGATGGAAATAATAACATTGAACAACAGGGAGGAATCATGCAGGAATCATGAACGGAATCTCAGACGGAATATTTAACAAACTAGGTCCTACTAGGTCCTCGTACATGACCGATGGGGGACAGTGAGACTTTTTACGTACTGACGCGAAATCCGCCAGCCATGACTTATCAACAGCCTCATTTGTTTCTCTTCCTTGTTAACATGACATAAATAACTTGTGTGAAAATTTCGAAACCTTTCGTTCAGGTTGCCGGCACACGTCCCTAAGAAATATATATTTTAAAATATTCCGAAAGCCCCTTATTTTAATACTTAAAAGTACCCTGGAGTCCATAGGTTATTTATTCACGCTCCAGTGTTTGCTGTTTTGACGGGAAGTGCTAGTTACGACCACAGGAAGCGAAATAGAACCTGTACTAAAGCCCAGGGCATTTATAAAGCGTCCAAGCGCTACTTGTCTCACATATCAGGCCTGGTTACTATTGAGTTAATTAGTCGCGCCATCTAATCACAATGAACTACAGTCACGACAATATTTTAGTCTATCACGCTTAGGTTAAAAGTCGATATCAACACATCTAGAAACACCTTTGAATGAAAGTCTTGAAAGAAAACTGAGAACAAAGGACCAAAGAGAAGAACTAATCGGCCATGGAGCTGATAAATTGCTTTCTACTCGGTAAGAATTCTTTTAGTAATTTCAGTATTATCTAGAAACTAAGTAGGATAAGTGTGACAGCTCGCGCCATTCAATTTCGCTTTATTTGAAAAAATCCTTAGTATAAAACGTCTTAAACGCTGACAACGCTTTAAATTAAGAAATTCTTGGCTATAAAAGAATGTAAATGTTGAGTTAAAGGACGCCAACTGTGCAAACACAAGAGTTAATATATAACAAAACTCAGTTCATACGGGAATTTTTTTCCTTTTCATTGAAACCGGAATTCGTATTTTATTTGAACTTTCGATGTCTTTCTACGTCTATTTTTGTTTAATATATATGTTTAGTATATATTTTTAAGATTTTATTCTTAATATTTGAATATGTTGAGTACAGAATACCAAGGTAGTTTTTCTTTCGAAAATGTTTCGATATTCGTCACGTATTTAGTAATGAATGACGTCAACCCGTATCCTAGAAAAATACAATATTTTTATCATGACAACTATTAGCATTGATAAAATTTGGCAAAACTTAGAATTTTTCTGAACTCGAACTCTGTGTTATAATCCATTTGATCTTATTACGATAAAAAGAAAGAAAGTCTATCCGAAAGCCTTAGATACAAAATTTTTATTGTACTTCCAACGAATGATTATCAAATTCTTAGTATGTGACAATTTTTTATGGATTTAACCACTGAATTTCAGCTTATTTCGAAATTACCTCTGATACTGATATAGTTTAAAGCGATGAAAGTAATTTAGTCTTTTCATGAATTTGTATATTTTTCATCGACTGTGACTATAACTTGCCGCATAGTAATAATAAAAATATTTATATAGGAATAAAATAAGTAAGGGTTTTTTCTTCTTCTGATAATAGAGCGAGACATGAAATATAGATTATATTTATTTTTACTAAACAAAATATCCCGTTCGACTTCAATGATCTCTCTTCGCACTGAAGCACTTTCGTGAAAAACATTGCGTGTTATTTTAAATATTCAGACATAGAAGAACGCATAAATTATACGAAAAAAATGATGAAAATAGATGTGTCCTCAAAAGCTATTTCTTGTTTTCTGGAGAATTTTTAATTAAGTCGAGAAACGTGGATTTTTACTGATATTTTTAAGGACAACGATATCGTAGCGCTTGAAGAGTGGTCGTGAAGGCCATAAGTTATAGTTATAAACTATGTGAAGACTAGCACGCAATCGGTCCAACAATTAATAAATGTTGAAACTCGAGGTTCGCTCTTCTTTTAAATTTTGAAGTAATTGAGATTTCAAATCGAAGATTGAAATATAAACAGGTATTTTTGTTGATGCAAATGTAGGGGGAAAATGAATAAAGACGTAAAGGAACAACGAGCTGAACAATCAAATGAAGAAAAGGGCAAGAAAACAAAACGACAATTTACAATAAAATGCCATACAAAATATAAATAAATAAAATCAACGGGTCTTCATGGCTTATTTATGTTAAATCCTATCAGGTATTTATTGAAAACTGAGTATTCTTTTGCGGGTATTGATGAACTGTTTCTTTCTTCGTGCACAGTAATAATTGTATCGTCAAGTGTTGCTGCAGCTTCAGGTGAGTTGAACTAAAAAAAAACAAAACAGAAATCATGAAGTAACATAGCAAACTATGCAGACATAAAACGTCAGGGTAGGGCTAACTCACCGGATCGAATTGGAAGTACTGTAGCGTGTTAGGTTTTGCAAAGGGAGCCGGAAAACCAAAAGCCCATAGAAAACCCCTTAAGAGAGGGACCTCGCAAACTCTGCTCTGCGAAATGCTCATCAGCTGCCTATTAATTGCAAGTTTTCAATAGGATTCTCATTGACTTTTCCATGAGCTGCTGATTAAGACCCAGCAATACCCTAGAGCTGAGTCAAGTACAACTATACTCTTTATTACCGACGAGTGATGCTTTTTTTGTTTCGTAGATTGCGGTAAACTAAAAAATACGTCGATACTTAGCGGAACAATCACCAGCCCCCTCGATACAAGCAACAAGAGCTGTCAATGGAATATCGAACTTCCGCCTAAATACACGTCGCTCCAGATACGCATTCATGATCTGAATCTCAGAAATTGCACTAATTGCTCGTGTGACTATATCGAGGTGTGGAACTCGCAAACTAAAGACCCTCGACACTGGGTTGGAAAATTTTGTGGCGATCTTAAGGATAAATATATTGAAATCAAACAAACAAATCATTTGCTGGTGGAATTTGGATCCAGTTACTGGTCAGGGATGAAGAGTAATCACACGTTTCTTTCTTATCGAGGATCTGAAGTTCCTGTTTCTCAAACTTCGCCTACAGCTGCAGGTACTTAGTTATGATGTTTACTTATGCTCGTGTCAAACGTTGAACTTCACATGAGCCGAACCTAATGACATCAAAGAAGACTGCCTTGTTATCCATTGTTTTCATTAGGTTCGGCTCATGTGAAGTTCGACGTTTGACCTGAGCCTTACATAGGTATGATTCTGGCTATAATGGATGTTGATGATGATAATGATAATGAACTGAAGGCGGTGGTCACGATGATGATGGTTGTTATGTATTTTGGTTTTGATGGTGATGATGGTGTTGATGATTTTGGTGATGACGATGGTGGAAGTGTTGATGGTGTTGATGATGATGGTGGTGATGGTAATGATGGGGGTGTTGATGATGGTGGTAGTGATGATGATGGTGTTGATGATGACGATAGTGATGGTGTTGATGATGGTGGTGGTGATGATGATTGTGTTGATGATGGTGTTGATGATGATGATTGTGTTGATGATGATGGTGTTGACGATGGTGTTGATGATTGTGATGGTGTTGATGACAATAGTAACAAACATGGCTATTGAAGTGAATGCATTTCAATGGATGGTGCATGTTGTTGATGGTGATAAAAAGATAAATAATGTTATCGTAAATCACATGACCATCGCACTTGTTGCTGCAGGAACCTACATCCTTTCTTCAAAAAAAACTTTCAAAATATCCGCCTTGATTTACATCCTTGATCTGCATGCAAGCTTAGTTATTCTGCAATTGGATGCATGCCACGTGTTATATAATTCTATTTTTCTAGATTGTGGTAAAATAACTAACACAACAATGGATTATGGCACGATCACAAGTCCTATCAATACGACCAACAAGAAATGTCTGTGGCACATCCAAGTGTCAGCGAGAAACACAGAAATCAGTTTAGATTTCAACGACTTGAAGCTGATGGATTGTCCCAACTGCTCATGTGACTACATCGAGGTGTGGAGTTCGCGAACTAAAAACCCTCAACAGTGGATTGGAAAATTTTGCGGCGACTTCAGGCATAAGTATATTCATGCCAAAGGGAATAATGCCTTGGTGGAATTCGGGTCCTCATCTTATTCACGAATGAAGGGCAACCACACGTTTTTGTCTTATAAAGGCCTGCAGATAGTCGTTTGCTTTTTCCCAACTTTTTCTGGTAAGAATGGACTACATTAACGATGCAGTTGCCATCTTGAATCACAAGACTTTATGTGTCCGCCAGGGGGGTAAAAAACAAAGATGCTGAAATGACGGGCCCCGCGATATATGAAAAATTTCCTTAGTTGTGAAAATGTCCATTCATTTTAATAATTTTGAGTAACAATGAAGGTGAAGATGACAACTGATGAAAGAAGAATACTTGTTCATATTAATACTATGTTAATGTCGCGCATAATGATGATGATGTTAGTGATGGTGATGATGATGTTGATTTCTGATAATGATGATGATGATAGTGGTGATAATGATGTTGATACCGGATAATGATGATACATGATGATGATGATGATGATGATAATACATGATGATGATGATGATAGTGATGATGATGATGATGATGATACATGCATACGATAATACTATCGTAAGAGCTGTAACACTATTAGACTCTGCAGGCGTTCCTACCTGGTCGGAGCGGGAAAAATTGTAGCAGAAGAGAAAGAAAGACACATGCATTCTTCGCCACAATCTTCCCGCCCCCATCCTGGAAAACTTAAAAAAAACCTTTAAAAAAGGTTAAATGAAAGATACACTAAACTTAATGAGATCAGGAGAATTCATTAATAATAACGATGTCTTGTTTTCACCAGGATCTCGATCAAGTGTCTTAGCAGTAACAGCCATTGGAATCGTCTTCTCTATTCTGCTTCTTATCGGAGCTCTAGGGTGTGGAATGTACGCCCTTCAGCGCGTAACGGCGAAGCGAGAACGCAGATCTCGGCGAAGAAGACGTTCACAATTACAACAAGTGGATGTCAATCTTCCACACTTGCCTAAATTACCAAACTACTTTGATACTGATTATAATTCAGTTTTGCCGCAATATCTTGGGTTCAGGGGTGAAGTGAATAAAGCAGTCAGTGAGTCACCGCCTCCATACGACGAACCCCCACCGTATTCCATAACAGAGGCAGCAGAGACGGTGGGTGTGGAAACAACTGTACAGAAAGTTACATCTTAAAGTCATGCAGGATACTAGATTCATCCTTAAATGATGCCTGCACGTGTAAATACCACAAGTAGTTGGTCGAGTCACTGAAATATTAACATTGTTTAATTCTAATGGTTTTTTAAACCTCGATATTGCATTAAGGATTTGTTAAAACACTACTGGTCCAAGTAACCAAACGTATTCCAATAGTGATTGACACTAACATCAAGTGGTGATCCACTACGAACAATAGATGTTTTACAGCCTAGAGACACTACAAGACGATTAGGTTCATCTATAAAACATGCCTATATACATTGCGTACTGCAGTTTGTGAAATGCAAAACGGAACAAAGCGAAAAAAAATTGCATGCACTTTGATTGGGATTTGCTATCTTTTGTTGCTGTTTTCCACTCCATAAAACACTATTGTTGTTTCGTTTCGCAAACAGATGTAGCCATATGATTTCGTTTCGCAAATTGCACTGAGCTGATGATGTTTCGTTTCGTTTCGCAAACTGAAGTAGCAATGCATGTTTCGTTTCGCAAATTGCACTGAGCTGATGATGTTTCGTTTCGTTTCGCAAACTGAAGTAGCCATATTATTTCGTTTCACAAAATTAAGCAGATAATAGTGATTCGTTTCGTTTCCTTGACTGAAGTAACCATATGATTTCGTTTCGCAAATTGCACTGACATATTCTCAATAATCAGTTATTATGTTTCGTTTCGTTTCGCAAAATGAAGTAGCCATGTTTTTTCGTTTCGCAAAGTCAAGTAAATTTATGCCACTACACCTGGAATGACCGTAATATCCTGATGAGAAGACAAAACCGACTAATGTACGTAAACTTACGAGGGGACAAGGTGCACTTCAGTTGGTAAAGTAGAAAATATAAAAAATATCCACTTTAAGGAAAACTAAAGTTGATAAAATACAATTAAAAAAAGTGAATTTTTAAAACATTTTCCATAAACAATGTTGTACTGTATTTGTTTTATTTTATTGTCCTTTGTTGCTCTTCGCCAAATGTTTTCAGTGCACAAATCACTGATCATTTTTCTGATACCGAAATTGATTTGATTTAGGA
>NW_028292583.1:16400586-16457917 GCF_029948245.1 Actinia tenebrosa
GAAAAGTTTCTAATAATTTATCGACCGGAACTCTCATCATTAAATAAGCGCAACGAACTTGTATCTTCATGCCGCCACAGAAACAAAGCATTATTACGCAACAGCTAAACTACATCCACTAATTAATTATGTATACTTTTTCTATATAAATGATAGTAACGAATATTCTTATCATTAAATCCCCTGAAGAGTGAAGCAATTCACGAAACAGGCTTGTCGGGAAAAATGTTGTCTTGACTTTTTCTTCTCAAACAAATATATATATATATATATATATATATATATATACATACACATATATATATATAATTTTTAGTAAGTTTGGACACATAGAAACATAATAATCCTGTCATCTGCATTTTGTCTGCATGTATAGGGTCAGTGTTGTGACACTTGGAAGCTCGTCCACGAAAACAACGCAAAAGGACAGACCGTGTCAGGCAGCAGATATGCCTTACTGGCAGCTATACTCGCAGGAGCACGTGTTCGAGTCGGCTGGAGTACAACACTCACTGAGGCTGATGGAATTTACGTGTATAAAGATCACGCCCATGCAGAGTTGTTGCAAGACGTGAGTAAATCATCGTGGAAGACTTACCAGGACGATGCCTATTGGTACTGGACCATGGTATCGTCCAATGGATTTGTTCAGAATATCAGGTAAGACACACATCGGTACGTTCAAGGCGTAATGTTTTCCCATTTCAGACCACGTCTCATTCTCTAGAGTATCATTTCTTTGTTTAACGAATGCGATCGGTTGCACATGAGAAGACACATGAATATGGATACATCTCAAACAAAGATTCTTATTATCGAGGGAATGACACGTGGTCTGAAATGGAAAAGTCTATTAATCATAACAATGTATGTTGCCACATCCAATTTCTAATAGTCCTTATTGTTTCTAAAATATTCAAACATTTATTGTGTCTTGTTTTGTGATGTTATAGGTATAACGTTGGTGCCCATACTTCACGTGGCGTCACAACTGCGACAACCTCTGCTAAATGGTACGTCAAGTCATCCTACTGTCAACAGGAGCCAGTCTACGCTAACAGAAAATCTGGTCAACGCACAGCTGGGAGCATAGAGTATCTTAAGAATGCCATAACCTCTGGAAAAGAGATTCGCGCTGTTACTGATAATTGGTATGGTTTCCCTCTGCAAAACATCGCGTATGACGCAACTAAAGTAGCGGGACAGTTTCTTGACCACGTGAGTAAGACACAATCTGGTAAGAACATCGTTTTCCAGAATAATGCATATTGGTTCTTCACTATTATTAGTACGAGCGGGAAGCGTGAAATGTCACGCTGGACTGTTGGAAGTCACACGGATAGAGGTCACACAAATGACAAAGTCAGTACAGAGTGGTTTCAAGATCCATGTTGGGAGCTGGTGTATTCCCATGATAAATCTGGTCACGCAACACAGGGGAGTTTGAAAGCTCTGATATCCGCAATACAGTCCGGTAGACGAATTCGAATCCAGTTTCCAATGTTGGAGTACTACACCACTGAAGCCGATAACCTGTCCATTTTGAAAGGTCATGTGACTGCTCAAGCCTTAAAGCATGTCAGTAAAGCATCTCTAGACACCTTCCAGGATAACGTCTACTGGTGGTGGCTGATGGCCTGTACCACTGGTACGGTACGCGCGACGAGGTATAACGTAGGAAGCCATGTACCGCGCGGAAACACAAAAGATCAATGGGCCATTAACTGGTTTGCAGATACCCGTCCATGGAAATTAGCTTTCAAGCACAACTCCGCTGGTCATGGTATCCAAGGCTCACGAAGTAACGTCGTGAATGCTGTTAGACGAGGAGCCTCGGTGCGACTGGTGTATGAAAACGGTGCCTACGCTTTTCCCGCCCAAAATTTAGTCATCGACGGAGCTGACGTCGCAGCAGGAACGCTGAATAGTGTGAGCATGCATACCGCATCGAATAACGAGAAAGAAATCCCGCCGAATGCTTATTGGTGGTTCACCATAGTAACGACTACTGGTGAAAGAGACATGTCACGCTGGACAGTGGGAAAACACCAAAGCAGAGGTCACACTCAGGATCGTGTCGGACTAAAATGGTTCATCCAAGAATAGAGGAAACCCGGGCTCTGTTTCCTATCACCAGTTAAACGATTTCTCGTAACGTGACTCTAATAATTTTTTAAGGCTTAAGTTAAGTAACATGTAACCTTATGACTAACCTTGAAGATTATTCTGTTGTACTAATTTAGGGTTATGCCCAATAGACGAACACGGCTATGTTCCAATCAATTACACCTTTTGCTGTTCATTAACCGCTGTGGCTACCGAGTCATATCCGGATCCGGTGCACGTGATATAAAGGTCACGTGACATCACGTTCGGGTTTAGTATAAGTGAATATTTGAACTCGTGCGAGTCGAGTTTGCAGGACTCAATATTGTTGTTTATTATCGGACGTACCACGAAACACGTAAAATAATTACTCTCTCTCTTTTGCTTCCTTATATGGGCGTAGGAATCCTACAATATTCCTACGGTGACGTCATTTTCCTACCAATTATTTGCCTGACTAGACTGGATGTACTGATCGGAGATGCAAATAATTAATAAGTGTTCTCTCCGTAGTTTTACATTTATTAGAGATCGATTCTGGATCATTTCAGATGTGAGTAGATTGAAGTCTTTATTTCATACTGTTTGAAAGCTGTTTTAACAATCATGAAAATACGACGGCTGAAATCTCTTCAGAAAAGAATTGAGTCGTTCAATATTCAGTTAAACCATTAGATGTCAGCAGGGAAGGACAGCATATCAACAAATACGCTATGCCCGGCAGTCGAACGTTTTTAATAAAATCAAGGCAGATAAGCCATCCAGTCAAAGGAAATCCTAACAACTTCCTTCTAGTTTCCAAAAGCTCTCTGATGAAATTACAAAGTCGAAGATTCGAGGTTTCTTCGTCGCTCAACAACATACGAACGACGTGACAATTAGATATTTTTGATCTCCGTGTCCGGCAGTCGATTTAAAATATATATATATACGGCAGATAAGCTAACCAGTCCAAGAAAAAACAGATAACTACGTTCTTGTTTTCAAAAGCTCTCTGATGTATTCTTTTAATTCGCACTGCCGAACACGGAGTTTTTGTCGAGATGTTGTGCGGCAGTCTACTAAGATCCAAAATATCCAAGTGTCACGTCGTTCTTATATTATGAAAGAGTCGAGTGTACCTAAATTATTAATCGGGACTCGAGCCAGGACTCGAGCTGGGACTCTACCCGGACTTGTATCAACGATAATTATTTCTTCTTCTTTTTTTTTTTTTTTTACTTTCTTCCTTCCTTAATTCACATCTTTCTCTTCTAAATTTATCGAAATTAAAGATGGCACGTCCTTTTTCATCAGAGATCTTGTTAGGATTTCCTTTGACTTTCAATTGCCTTCGGCTCTTGGTTGTAATTCTGATACAGTAAAAACCAAGTGGGTTAAGAATACTTATCCTGAATTTGGGGTTTTTAAGTACCATGTAAATAAGAACCTGAAATATTAAAACGTGTTCTTAAAAAACAAAAATCACTATTAAATGCCTCCTCATCAGTACAGTACTCATGTATACACTGATGGGGGGAGAGTTTATGTTACAGTGTTACCAGTAGCAGACTTCAAGCCTGACCTGACAATATTTATTTTTCTACTGTTTTGATACAGTTATTATTGCAGTCAAGAATTTTTTAATAGCATTTTTGAACTTACACATTGATATCATCTACATGTATTGGTAGTCTAGCTATATATAGTAATACTGTTATACATTTTAGAAACCTTTATTTTAAGAACACCTTAATAACACCTTCATGCTGATTTTCAGTAAACACCCGTTAAATAAGAACAAAATCAGCCTCAACTCCAAAAATGAGTGTTCTTTTATGCGGGTTTTTACTGTACAACACGTCCGCTGCCATGTTGTAAACAATACATGTTATCTTGAAATTGAGGTACAGTAGTCAAAAACAGAATAGAATTTTGCTTTCATATATTTATATTCCAGGTATTTTGATGTAAGTATTATACAGCTGACAATAAAATGAAATTTTTACAATAATATAGATCAATTTTTTTTACAGTTTTTTAGGGTCAGAATAATCATTCCAGGCTATTCCAGATGGAGTACCAGCCTATGACAGTGCACCCCTGCATCTGCCCAATGTGCAGCAAGGCAGTAGTGCATTTGTCATCTGTTGGTCATTTCGTTGGTCATCAATGTGAAGCAGTTGGAGAATGCAAGGACATACTTCCATCCCCGAGTCTGAGCTAACGACACTAACACCATCAGTCCCATCCCCCAAAGTAAAACTTCTATTCATTCATCCTTCAGAGACAACAGTGTATGAAGAAGTTCTCCAACAATCAGCACATTGACTATTCTTCCCACTCTCACAGTCACTTTCACACCATTACAGTTGACTTTTTCATTTGGCAATCTTTGCTAATTGATGCACATCTCTATGGGGAAAATTCTGGAACCACACACCCCTGCATCACACACACAACAATAAATGAGGCATCCTTCACGCTATTGCAACAGCCATCCTTCATACCAGCACCCAACAATCAGAATAACATTACTGTCATTCTATAACCATGGTCACTTGCTTAAACATTAAAAAAACACAGATTATATCACAACATATATTAAAAGTATATATATGAATTGAAATACAAATATGAATTTCACTTGTCATTGTTTGATAAACTAATTGTGCAACTCAAGTGACCATGCATGGTTAGAGTAGAGTGCAGGCCATAACTCCATGAAACAAAACTTAATATTTATTGTTAAATTGCACTATTTTTTACAAACTATAATGCTATCGATGAAGCAGAGCATTGCAAACAACTAGCTTTTATGTGTTTCTTTGTGTTTTTCATGCCTTAGTGAATTCTTAGTTTGTCGATAACTAAGTGCAGTAAAAACCCGCATGTAAGAACCTAGGGAATTAAGAACCTTCTGGCAGAAATTTGATTTTTTAATACCCCAAAATATAAGAACCTCTTTGTAGCCAAACAAATTCCAACAGGTTCTTATATGTGGGGTTAAATTATATTATTGTTATATTATTGTTACAGCAGGGTTTCCATATTGGCAGTTCTTGGTGGAAAGATACATTGTATATATCATTGATCAATTAATTTTGTTGGACTTTTGGCAACATGGATACATGAAAAAATATATATAATGAAGAACAAACCACACTTTATACTATTTTCTGATAATCAACAATGTCTACTCTGTAGAAATTAAGAACCTACTTAAGAACCTACTTAGCCTGAACTGTCAATAAGTACCCCATAATACAAGAACCTGTTTTGACTAATAGTACTTAGTATTTTTTTCATGGATTTATGGCATGCACTCTAGAATGACTGTAACATTATTCACACAGTATGGCTATGAATATAATACAATATGATTCCCATCCAAACCATGCCTCCATAGCCCAAGGAATTTGCATGCCATTCATACTCTAAATCTGAAAATATCATATACACCTACTTGCAAGAAGGTAGTCATACAAGAATAGAACATTTGTAATTTAATGAGAAAGGAATTCATCAAAAGACAAAAGAAAAAGTTCAGCTTCAGTGATCTTCTTTTGTTTTGTAATGTAATTCCTATCCCACTAAATCACTAATGTTCTATTTTAGTATGACGTTCTAGCAAGTAGGTGTAAATTGTTAAGATCATTAAAAAGGAATTTATAAATGAAGCTTGAAGGTTGTGTGTTGGTTCTCTTCTGTGCTTCGAGGGTTTTTCTCCTGGTCCCCTCAGCAAAAATTGAGCTGCTATGAATCCACTAAGAATCGTTTCAATTTTCATATCAATTTTCATATCAATTTTCATATTTTTAAATTTCATTATTTGTACAACAGCTTGGTTTTGTCATTAAATAAACCAATTTTTTAAATTGATAATTTAGCCAATACAAGTTCTAAAAGGATTTATAGAGTTATATCATTTGAATACTTTTCTTTTTATTATGGTCATTTATTATATTTATTTTTTTAAATGTTACAAAGTTGTATGTTATTAAATATACACATTCTTATTTAAAATGATTTTTAGTGTTATAATATATTCTAAATATAAATACTTTTCTTTATATTAGAGTGCAAACTCTAAAAGCATGAAACAGTAGATCTACTAACTAAATAGCACTAAATAGCAGTGTAATTAAACAATAGAAGATAAAGGAATTTGCATAAATTAGTGTTATTTTATTATCTATTTCACGGATTTAGTGTTTGCACTCTATGGATATTTATTATATTTCTTTTGTAAGATGTTATAAAGTTGTATGTTATCAAATATAAACATTCTTACTTAAGTATTATTTTTCCTGCACACTTTAAGTTTGTGTTTGCACTTTATCATCCTGCTATAGCATAAAATCAAAAACATAAAGATCGAATTACCAAGTATATAACATTGGCCGGGCGCAAGTGCAGTTTGCAGTTTATTATTGCAAATAGTATGGTATGCTCGTGCCCTTCGATAGAAAGCAATGGGAGCAGCTTTCCTTAGTTTTCATTCACTTCACTCTTATTAATGTGGAACTACTGTCTGTTGAGTCTTTGCATGCTCATCTCTCTCCTGATAAATGCATGTTTCGAACATTTTTTAAGAGAGAATGTTTTTAAGAGAGGTTTATCCACTAACTATAGGCGCTAGTGAGAATAAACGATTTACTTTTACCTCTTCGCCGATTCTCCGCCGATACCGCCTTGTGGAGTTGCAACGACGCAAAATATGGTCTTAGGGTTGGTCGCAAAACACGGTGGCCATTCAAAGCCACAGTTTGAGATGTCGCAATCTGTGGTATCTGAAGTCAAGCCTATAGTCCATGGGTTGTAAATCACAGTTTGCAACGACGCAAAATATGGTTCCGGGTTGGTCGCAAAACACGGTGGCCATTCAAAGCCACAGTTTGAGATGTCGCAATCTGTGGTATCTGAAGTCAAGCCTATAGTCCATGGGTTGTAAATCACAGTTTGCAACGACGCAAAATATGGTTCCGGGTTGGTCGCAAAACACGGTGGCCATTCAAAGCCACAGTTTGAGATGTCGCAATCTGTGGTAACTGGAGTCAAGCCTATATAGTCCATGGGTTGTAAATCACAGTTTGCAACGACGCAAAATATGGTCTTAGGGTTAGGGTTAACTTAGCCACATATTGCGTCATTGCAAACTGTGGTTCAATTTTCAACAACACAGTTCGCGACAAATTGTCATCGCAAAACGTGGTACCCACGCATAAGCCATGGTTTGCGCTAATTCAATCTATGGCGATAATTTATCGCCACATTTTGCAATGTCGCAAAATATGTTTGTTCAATATATATTAGAAAAAAGCAAAGCAATGGTGCGCTTGGTGTGTATAAACGTTTTGCCTCGATTAAACAAAGTTTTGCTATCGATATATGGTCACCACAGTTTGCGTTGTCGCAAAACATGGTCAATCGTAAGGAATTCTAAGGCACGCAGTTTCTTTAACTTCCTTTCCATTTTGTAAAATAAATTACTCGCCAAGGGGATCCGTATTTTCGGTTGACTGCCGGTTGTGCATTGTCCCGTTGAAACGCAAAATCCGTAATACCTTACACAAACTGGTTTCAGTATTGATAACAAAGCTTTAGTTCAGTGCCGGTTTTTCACTTACATTTTAAAATCAACTGTTAATTTCTATTTGGTGGTTGAATTGAAGCATACGGTTCAAACTTGGTCAATTGCCAGTCAAAGTGAAATACATTTCAGCGGACTGTTGTCTCCGATCCTCACAACATTATCAGTTTACAATCCGCGTGTCTGCAACTCTTAACTTCCTCCTTTAAAGCTCACTCTTTCCCTTGCCTGTAACCCACCCATTCCCTCAACCATTATAACCCCTCGCCAACAGACAAACACAACTGTCAGCCTCAGTATTACAATATTTTACTATTAATAAGTCATATATATTTTAAAACAGATATTCTTACAGCCACAAACTGGTCTACATTACCACATATAAAGAGCAAGATATCTTTTATTTCATATCGTTTATATTCCGTATCCCGGGTCCGTATCATAAGTGAAGCACAAATAAACTGTGAATGTAGATATTCAATTCTTTATTCGCACATATATATATAATGCATATGTTACACATCATTTAAAGAATATATAATTAAACGAGATCAATATGAAATACATATGTGCTTAAGAAACCTTTACAGCCTTATACTAGAAGCTCTCCTTAACTGTAACATCTTGATTTCGAAGACTTAACTTTTTGTGGAACTGAATTCCACAAATTAACGAATTCGTTTCCAATTGAGGAAGAAAATGATGAAAATGCGATAAATATTTTATTTAAAAAAAAGCATTTCTCTAGGGAATGACATAATATGTGGTCTGAAATTTGCATAAGAAGCTGAAAAGTCTAGATCTATTGTATAAGGATCCTTTAATCTTCTTCTTTAATCTTCTTCTTCTTCTTCTTCTTCTTCTTCTTCTTCTTCTTCTTCTTCTTCTTCTTCTGTTCCTCCTCCTCCACCAGCACCACCAGCTGTTTCATTACTAACTACATCTGATGTTATAGAAAATTCATCATCATCATCATCAGTGTTATCCGAGAAGCTGTTGTTGGACATGAAACACTCAGTATAAAGGTCATCATCTCCTGTGTCGTCATCGTCATTATCTTTGCTAACGGAGTAGTATAGGGAATGGGGGTTCCAGCGCAATCTCAACACGGGGCAAGACCCGTGTCAAAAATCCACCTACGGACGACCCCCACTCCAAGTGTGGTTGAGGGCAACAGCGCACTTAAATATGTTAGTCTATATATGGAGTGCGAAGAATGTAAGAGAACTTTTAAGAAAGAAGCGGATTTGAAAAAGCATTTGAAAATGAAGACGAAGTGTATGAGCAGTTATGATTGTGGATGTGGTAAGAAGTTTGAGACTAAGGTTAAATTGTTTTGGCATTGTCAGGACTGTGAGTACGACTACGACGACCTAAAAAGTGCTTGGTATTAGGTATAAAATATTTCCTATTATATAGATGGAATCCCAAAGCAACTTCAGCACGGTGTCAATACCCGGTAACGGTGAGATTGACGTTAGACAGTTTTGGCGTCAGTCAGAAAGGAAGGTTAAAAGGACTCTCCGAAAAGGTATAGAAGAATTAGGAGCCCTGAAAGCGAGTATAATGGTAGAAGTAAGTTTGTCAAAAGACGAGGTAATGACGACAGCAATGTTGCGATCAAAGTCGTTAGTGATATTAGAATCCACGAATCTGGATAGGTCACTCAGTGAAGCCTTAGAAGCAATAATGGAGTCGCTGTCTAACTACACGAAAGAAGGATCGGGTTGGACAGTAGAGGAGGTTGAAGGAATAGAGATAAGTATGGCCAGGTACGTACCCATACGAGGGGGGAGTTACGTACCGCTACCAACGTGGGTAGAAAGGAAGAAGGCTATTGTAAACGTGAAGAATGAAGACAATCGATGCTTTATGTGGGCAATCAGGTCTGCACTGTATCCAGCAGAGAAGGATCCCTGTAGGACAAGTAAGTATCCCACAGACGATTTAGAGTGGGATGGTGTGGAATTTCCCATGCAGTTGATAGACATCCCCATATTTGAGGAAATAAACGATCTAGCAATTAACGTTTACGGAGTCAGAGAGCAGACGATAGTACCGTTAGTTCTGTCAAAAAGTAAAGGAGAGCGCGTACATTTATTCTACCACGGCGGACACTACTCATGGGTTAAACACATTAGCAGACTATTCTACAGACATACTAAGCACAAAGGCAAAAAGTACTTCTGTGACTGCTGCTTGCTGTCATTTACATCCTTAAATGCCCTAAAGAAACACGATGAGATCTGCCGCGGAGTCGAAGAAGTGGCGCAACGGATCCAGATACCCACCAACAAAGAGCTTTCATACGCAGACCATCAAAAGCAGATGCAAGTGCCTTACGTGATATATGCAGACTTCGAAGCGTTGATAACTAAGGAAGAGCAGAAAAGTGGTGCCACGAATAAGGTAGGATTACACGAGATCTGCTCCTTTGGTTACATAGTAGTCAGATCAGACGGTAAAGCAAACCCTCCTGTGATTTACCGAGGTAAGAACGCAGCTAATGAGTTTCTAGAAGCATTGCGAGAAGAGGAGGGGGAGATTAGAGAACAATTAAGACGTCCAAAGAAGATGGAATTTACCAAAGAGAACCAGGAGGCTTTTAACAAGGCAAAAAAATGCCACATTTGCCAACATACGCTTCTTCAGTTTGGAAGACGAGCCAAGAAAGCGTGGGATGAAGATGGAAAGTATCTAGGAGAAGCTCATTTTAAATGCGGGAAGTATGCTAAGAAAGGTGAGAAGCCGGGAAAGCCCTCCACGCACTGCATTCACTGCCACAAAGCATTTGTTGAGGATTTCTATGTGGATAAGGTTAGGGATCACTGCCACATCACTGGTAAATACAGAGGAGCGGCTCATTGGAAATGCAATATAAACTTCAAAGTAAATCCAGACATGGAGATTCCGGTGTTCTTTCACAACCTCCGCGGTTACGACTCCCATTTGCTACTACAAGGAACAGACGGCTCCGACGTCAAATGCATACCCAACAACAAAGAGCGCTACATGTCCGTAACTGTGGGCAAGCTGAAGTTCTTAGACTCGCAGCAGTTCATGGCGGACTCCTTAGCAAACTTAGTAAGGTATAACACGGAGTTCCCCATTTCCAGTCAATACGGCGCGGAAAGGAAAGGAGTCTACCCATATGAATACATGGATTCCTGGGATCGATTCAAAGAGTCCCTACCACCCAAAGATCGCTTCTACAGCACCCTAAACGAGTCCGGTATAAAGGACGAGGAGTACCAGCATGCGTTAGATGTGTGGGAAAAGTACTCCTGTGAGAACATGGGGGACTACCACGACATCTACCTAAGGTCTGACGTAGTGCTGCTTGCAGATGTTTTCCAAAGCTTCAGAAAGATGGCTATGGAATATTACGGATTGGATCCCGCTAATTTCTACACGGCTCCTGGGCTCAGCTGGAGTGCTTTGTTAAAGAAGACAAACGCGCAACTGGATCTCCTAACGGAATACGACATGTACCGCTTTATGGAAGACGGTATTCGTGGCGGCGTATGCGGACCCAGCCGACGTTACGCCCGCGCAAACAACCCCTTAGTAGAGCACGACCCAGAGAAACCAACCACATACATTTACTACCTGGATGCGAATAACCTTTATGGTTGGGCAATGTCACAATACCTACCTGTACGCGACTTCGAATGGGACAACATAAAGCCCATAGAGTTTTACCTAAACGTAGGTAAAGAAGACGACAAGGGTTACGTTTTAGAAGTGGATCTGGAGTACCCAGAGCGCCTGCACGACGAACACAATGAGTTCCCCTTAGCACCAGAAGCGATAGAGATACCATTTAAGCAGCTAAGTCCGCTGCAAAAGCAAATGTGCCCTGGTTACAAACCGTACAGGAAACTAACTATGAACCTGATGGATAAGAAGAAGTATGTGGTACATTACCGCAACCTGCAGTTCTACGTGCGACACGGAATGCGCGTAGAGAAGATCCACAGAGTCCTAAAATTCACGCAGGAACCCTGGATGCGCCCCTACATTGACTTTAACACGCAAAAGCGTACCGCAGCGAAAAATGACTTCGAGAAAAACCTCTTCAAACTGATGAACAACAGCGTGTTCGGAAAGACAATGGAGAACATCCGCAAGCGCGTAAGCGTAAAAATAGTCAGCACCAAAGAGGAAGCAGAAGCATACGTGTCACAGCCAGGCTTCGTTAGATACGTAGAAATGCTGAACTTCTACGTGATTCACATGAAAAGGGCAAACCTCTTACTAAACAAGCCCGTTTACACAGGCTTTACGGTGCTGGATCTATCGAAGCTGCTTATGTATGAGTTCTACTACGATAAGCTTAAGCCAAAGTACGGAGACCGCTGTCGCCTCCTGTACACAGACACCGACTCCCTAATTCTAGAAGTGCAAACGGAAGACGTTTACAAAGACTGCCTCCCCGATATAGACGAGTACGACACCAGCGGTTACCCGAAGGAGCACTTCCTTTACTCTGCGAAGAATAAGAAGGTAATTGGGAAGATGAAAGACGAAATGTTAGGAAAACCCATAGTAGAGTACGTGGGTCTGAAACCAAAGATGTACAGCGTGCTAAAGTTAGACGGCGTAGAAAAGAAAGCTAAAGGCGTAAAAAAGTACGTGGTTAAGAAGGACATTACGCACGAGTCCTACCTCAACGTATTACGAACACGCAAGGAACAGCGGCATAAGATGAACAGCCTGCGCAGCTATGGTCATCAGATACATAACGTCACGCAGGAGAAGGTGTCGCTGTCTGCATTTGACGGTAAGCGATGGATGTGTGATGACGGAGTGCATACGATAGCATTCGGACATCACACGATAAGCAGTTCTTCCATGACGAACCCACGTGTGGGGCCATCGTGAAGATAATACAAGATGGGCTGACCCTTCTTAGGTATTACGCTTCGGATCTGGTAAGTTTCCAAAGACCAATTAGGATCCGTAGCTCTTTTGGATCCTCCTTCTAATTCACCCGGTCCGTAGAGATATCGGACTGTGACATTACCTATTTTTTTTTCATGGGGGAAGACCGCCCTCGAACTTCTGACGAAGGACTTGTGTTCCACGTGTTTCTTTTTTATGGCATCCCTGGGTTTCATTCCCGTAGCCCTGGCCGCCTCGTTGTTCAAAGCCGCGACGACCTGGGGGAGCCTCTGAGTCCATTCCCTGTTGCGTTTGGAGGGATCTTCCAGCTCTTTCCAATACTGGTACCCAAAGAGGCGCTCGGCCAAGGTCTTGTTGAATCTTTCGACGATGCTCTGACCCCTGTGGTACTCTGCTTCGGCTCTCCTAATCTTAGTGCTGTGGTCTTTCATGGTCTTAGTAACCACGCCCATGAACTCTGTCCCCGCATCCACTTGCAGCAGCTTAGGCCATTTCAAGACGCGCTTATAAATCCTACCTAGGGCTTCTGCGACTTCCCCAGAATCCTTGCTGGTTATGGGTTCGGCGTCCTTGTATCTGCTTGCGATATCAACTACGGCCAAAGCGTACCTATAGGTCTTTCTTCTCACCTTGTCGTGCGGTAAGAAAAGCAAATCCGCCTGATGAACTTCATTGGGGGTATTTACGGTAAAGCTGGGCCTGGGAATGTACTTGGGCACGGGAAGATAAATCTGCCAGATGGTTTGCTTTTTCAACCAGTTCTTAGCCGTTTCATCTGATACCCTGGCCGCGGTCGCGAGTTTCTTAATAGCCGACGCTCCTTTCCAATAGCCTTCGGGTCCGTAGTAAATCCTTTTGAGTTTATCCTCCAGGCGGCCCATTATATGAATTCCAAAACAAGATTGATCTTTCGTCCGTTAAAATCCACCGTCTTTCCGTCCACCTTAATGGTGATGTTTATGCTTTCTACCAAATTAGACAAGTCATAGCTTAAAGAAATGGGAGTGTATTCTTCTGAGTCAAATGGATTACCTTTGGGTAGAAACTTGGACATAAGAGAAGACTTTTCTCCATTGTCGTAACTATGGACCAAGTCGCAATAGACTTCGTAAGAGGATGCGACTTTCCATTTCACAGGTATGGCTGTGTTGGTAATCGTCTTGCCTGAGGCACATAATAAAGATCCCAATGGGTCAGACTTTCCAAAAGTCATCGAATAATTTGACATATTATGTTTGAAGGTCATTTCGTGCGGCAATCCTGTGGTGAGCGTATAACCGTGTTTTGCTAATTCCTTAGCAAGGGTGATTGGTGTGTAATGTCCATCGGGCAGCAATACGCCTTGATAATTGCCGCCGCCTTTATGCTCAGTGATCAAGGCATTGACTAAATTATACCAAGAATTGTACAAAGAGCAACTAACCAGCCTAACCTTATGGGCTTTGATGGGGGGATTCAGATAAGTGGTAAAGTCATTCTTGTCGCTTTCCAAAAAGACGATCATTATATTCTAGGCGCCAAAGGCGCCACTAGAGGCTAAGCGCAGCTTAGACTAAGTACGCCAAAGCTACGCCTCCTGCCAGCCCTGCGACTCCTACAAAGACCAGCTCACTATTTTTTTGTTTCTTAGAAGGCTGATAGTAATTCTTAAACTGAGGCTTTCTTAACCTAAAGTCGGGGTGTGCTTGCGCATAGAGCTTAAAGGCGTAGTCTGTATTTTCAAAGTTCTTATCCGCCTGCATTTTGTCTTGGTAGTTCTTGTCCAACCAATCCCTGTAAGCTTGTCTTTTTTCATTCCAAGCTGCCACGTCCCGCTGATATTTCTCCAGCGCTAAATCATGCCTTTTCCTCTCAGCGGCCAAATCTCCGCTTTTGTCGCCTCTGACTAATCTATCCAAATACTGACCACCATAATTAGCTCCAGTGAATGCTAAAGCTGCAACGATTCCGCCTACGACCACGCTAGCCATTATATATTAGAAAATCACAGGGATTTTCGCGAGTTATGTCGTTGGCAGGTACTTTTCCTTCCGTAGGTAATCCTTTACCATGATAGCTCCGCCTACGGCAGCGGTCATCTTGGCAAAGTTAGCGAAGCTCTTGCTTGGGTCTTCAGTAAAGTCTTCTTTGAGCACTTTCTTACCAACCCAACCAATACCCGCAACAATGGAAGTAATAATAGCTGCTTCTTCAACAGTTTTTAACAACGCGGTCGACATTATATTACAGAGCGAGAAGGTTATTATTCCATTTCAGGGATCTTACTTTTTCTAACAGCCGGTTCCACGGGTGCGTGCACGGGCGCGTGATATGTTGGCGGTTCTACTTTTGGCTTCGTAGCCCGCCATTGTAAGTAAAGGCTGCCTGCTGCTATAGCAACTCCTAACGCGCCAATGACGTACCCAGGATTAATGAAGGATTCCTCTTCTTTTTCCTCCACCTTTTCTTCTTTTTTGGCTTTGTTCTTTTTATTCATCTCCGCGAGCTTCTTACCGGCAGCGACTCTGCCTGGAGATTTAACCTTGGTAATCTTTTGCTCCTCTTGGGGCTGCTCTACCTTCGACTCTGGTTCACTCATTTATATCTAAGGACTTGAAGGACTTGAAGGACTTGATAAGTACTTGACTAAGTACTTAAGGACGACTTGGAAATAACCTGGGCGCGACCTGACCAAGTACTTAAGGACGACTTAACTAAGTACTTGAGGCGACTTGATCAGGTACCTCAGCAAGTGCTGCCTGAAAGACCTTTTCGACTTCTCTGTCCTTTTTGAAGTCCTTCCAAGATGTTCCGAAGGAACCTAGTACCTCCTTCAAGTCGACATGCTGAGCTACGTGAAGTGCCGCAGAGGCGACTGCCATTAACTTACCGCACTTCAAAGACAACCACCCGCAGGTTATCTTAAGTTCTTGGGCGATGACATAGTCATCACTAATGTCCTTCCGTAGTTGCTCCACGTCGTCTATGGGCAGCGCAAGTCCGAGAAGCTTGGTGGCCAGCTTAATGGCTGAGTCTGCTACGGCGTCCGTGGTCTTACTTGCAAGGGCGGCCTCGTACCTCTTATGGAACTTCTTAACCTCCTCTTCTGACAACTTATTAACCTGCTCATGGGTAAGTTCCTTGCCTATCATTTCTTTGCACTTTCCCGAAGACACAAGGATGTTAAGTTGTTCCTTGAGGTTACTTTCATCTAACTGCGCGGGGACTTCATCTAAGAGCTGCTCAATGTCCATATATGTTAATGGAATACGGAAACCTCAAAGAGAAGATCATTTTGGAATGTTGGTGCGTCTTTAAGTGGCGCATGTATTCGTGTAACTGTTCCTTGGATACCTCACCGCCGTAGTCGCTTAAGATGGTTTCCAGGTCAGACTTACTTGGAGTATAAAATACGACAAGTGAACCTATGTTTTCCCTGAAGGGCTTAGAGACACTGGTAAGCTGCTGGGAAAGCAACCAAACGCTGATATTGTCGTGTCTGCCGCTAAAGGCGAGCTTCACTAATTCGGAGGTGCGTCTTTTTACGTCGTCCCCGCAGGCAATGTCATCCAGTATGAGTAAAGTCTGTGTATCTTTAGGGAATTGCTTGTGCCAGAACTTAAGATGGCTGGATAACTCATTAGGATCTAAGATATCTACGAAGAAGTCGTCATCTTTCACTCCTATGCCTTCCCAGGTGCGGTTATTCCCGTAGGTGGGGCATAATAGCACAATATAGTCGAAACGGTATCTAAAGGGTCCTAATAGCTGCTCCACTACGAATTGGGTCTTTCCGCAGCCGGTGGGTCCTACTATCAGAGCATTGCAGGGAATATGGTTCGGATCCATTATATATACGATGGACCCAGTGGACGCAGTAAGAAGGATTGCCGGCGACGCAAAAGATAAAAGAGACACCATAGAAATGCAAAGGGAGGAGATCGATCGGTTAAAAGAGCGCGTGCAGGAATTGTATGATGAAATGTGCGGTCTGAAGCGCGCGGAAAGGTTTGGTGCGCTTTTGACGATGGCGGGCTGGGCGAAAGAAAGCGTGCAGGACTTTATTAAGTATCCCTTATAAGGGTTAATAAATTCTTATTATATAATGAAGTGTAAGGATTGCGACAGGGAGTTCAGTAGCAAACAGGCTTTGCAGTATCACCAAAAAAAGAAGGTATGTTTTAAAGAGGTGGATAACGTCACCGCCTGTGACACTTGCAGCCGGCAGTTTAGCAGTAAACAGGCGCTGCGATATCACGTGGAAGGAAGGGTGTGTTTGAAGTCTAAGGAAAGACGCTGTGCTGATTGCAATCGGCTCTTTAGCACGCCCAAAATGTTGCAATACCACCAAGAAAATAGGGTGTGTTTAAAGGATGTGTGTGCGCGCTGCGATGAAGGTCTCACGGACGCATGGCATCAACATAGATGTCGTGGTAATTATGATTTGGATGTCGTATGCGAGGAGCATGGTGATATCGCAGCGAGATGTTGCCCAGCGGAAACCATAAGGAAGTTAACTCTTCGTAAGAAAGAAATAGACCAACGCTTTACGGAGTTCGACCGCGCCGAAGGTACACGCTGGGAGAACGCAGAGTATTGGAGTGCGCCCTGTGACGCGTGTGGCGGCTTAAGGAAAGGAGATGATCATATCTGGCAGTGCTTGTGCCCGCAACATCGTCCCCGCGGTTTTAAGGAGTACTTGGATCGCTTTGATGATTGGCATGCCCAAAACGTGGAGGTAAGGAAAGCCCGCAAGTAAAGTAGGGTTTGCGCAAAGAGTCTCAAAATGCACTCTTATATTTATTAATATTCTTTGATTGTTTATTAAGAATAAAAGAAGAAACATTAATAAATATAAGGACCCCTTTTGGAGAAGGTATGCAGAACTCAATAAGAAAAGAAGAAACATTAATAAATATAAGAACCCCTTTTAAAGGTATATGCTAGCCTACGCAGCCGCCTTCTTAGGAGGATTCCTAATCGCCCTTTCAATATATGGACTGTATTACGTGCGAACCACCTGCAGACTGCATTACCCCTTGTAAGCCGCGTAAAAAATACACCTGCCTTCATTGCGACAGGGTATTCTCCGAAGGATCCTTTGTGGGGCATTGGTGCTCCGCGGATCCTAAAGCGCAGCGGACTTTAGCAGACGCGCTTAACTACAAAGAGGAGATGGAGTGACTCTTCTTTCAATGTCAAACTTCCATCGGCCATTTACCTTACCATAGCTGCGTAAGTGGGTGAATTCCTCGCCCTGAATTACGTACCGCACGCAATCCGGCGCCCAAAGGGAATATTCCTTACCTTCTAAGTCTTTGAGGACTAACCGTAAACGGTCGATGTCTTCGAAGACGACGTAATTTTTTATTTCGTATGCTTTACCGTGGACAAGATCACGCCAGTGAGTCAAGCTGAGCTTCATTATACCTATGGAATATCTTTAGGTGCGTTTTCAAAGTGGCGTAGGACTTAAACCGCTTTACACAGCCCTTACAGGGAATACGAATGCCATCCGCGTAATCCATCAGGGCACGGCAGATAATGTCGTAATCGTTGCTAACCATCGTTAGGTAACCATTTACGTCAAGCTGTGAGATTTTCTTAGATTGCTTCGCGGATAAGACGCCGTTTCCTTTTGGGGTTTTCAACTCAATACACAACCCGCGGTATTTCTTATGCGCATTTAGGATTAAGAGGTCGGGTTGACCGGCTTGGTAGCCTTTTCGCCAGCAGGTTATTCGCTTGCTGTCTGAATCTTGAAGCTCGCCAAGACCCGGCGCTATGATGAAATCGGGGTAAAACCTACGTGTGTAGTCGACGACCTTCGCGTGTAGGTCGGCTTCATTTTCGATCTTGAATACTAACTTGTTTGGGCCGCCAAACCGCCTTTCTATTGCATATTTACCCGTTTTCCTTAGCGCGGGTAGGACTTCTTCGAAGACCCAATCACGAAACTCCACAGCTTTGGGTAGTTTGGAGCTAAATATCAGTTCATACAAGCCAGGTTCGGATATAAACACGGCATTTGGTTGCGTAGTAAAGGAGCGGTGATTCGCAGCCCCTTGTAGATCAACCCATTTTTTCTGGTATTTCTCAGATACGTGTGCTCTAATTGCATCTCTAGGGCGCTCATAACCCAACGCCAAGGCCACCTCCTTTGCTTTGAAGTACAAAGTTTCGCCTTGCACTATGCATTGCAGTTTGGTGTCGTTGTTTTGGAATACGCGGAGCATTGTATATCTAAGAAATATTTTAATATGCAACGCTCTTTAGCTGATTCATTTCTACGCTCAGTTGCGCGTCTGAGACGACGAAGACGTAGCAGTTTATCTTATCGCCGTCGCCCGCACTGGCGTTTTTGGTGCGTTTGATCTCCAATGTTATGCCGTCCTGCGTATTTACTAGACGTAAACCCTGACCATGTAGGTCTTCGTCGTTAATGGTGCGCATATCAATCCACAGCGCATATTTGTCCTTAAAGAATTCCTCGGGGCTAATTTGGTCGCCAAACTTGCGCATTGCCTCCCTGTACACGTCTGCGGGCTTTATTCCCTGGGAGTAAACCTTGTTTGGAACGCCGTTGATATTCACGCCGACGTTAGTAATGTTGGGGTTGTGAAAGGCCTCGCTGTCGCGCTTACCAGCCTCGTAGGGTTTGGCAAACACCAACATCAACCCCGTGAGACTTCTTCGGGGGAGGTTAATGCTTTGGTTGATAACCTCATCCGTCTTATCCAGGAAGCTGAACGTCTTATACATCACTACGTGGTCGTAAAGGAATGCCTTTCCGGAGCTGTATTCCATGCCAGCGCTACGGGCCAGCTCTTCGCTGTACACCGTTTCGTACTGTAATTCTAGATTAGTGATAGAGTATGGGGTTGTTGTGGTAAGTGCAGTGCTTAGCCCACCAATGATGTTATTAGCATCTGCTAAAGTTACTTCAAACTGCAGTTCGGATAACTGTCTTGGGTAATACACACCGTGATTCGTGATTACTTCAAAGTCCAGCGGTATGACATACTTACTACCATAGGCGGTCTTTATTCGCTTTGCGTCTGCCACTGCGGTTTCTCCGCTGCCGTCAGTAGGTTGCGTTTTCGTAGGTGTGCGGACCTTACGTAGAATGACACTACCAATTCCCTGCTCTATCCTTTGCGCGCGGTCAAATGCTGTTAACCATAGATCCTTATAGGTGGTATACAGATCGTACCTATTTAAGTCCAGCAAGGATTCCCCGGCGAACTTTACGCGCATCTTAGAAACGATGTTGCGACCCACATTGTTAACGATAATCCTTTCATCTGTGGGGCTTGACTGCACCGCTAGGTCAAACCTCAAAGCCAAGGTGCCAGGAACTAAGACTAGGTTATCCGTTAGGCGGGGCACGCCTACGTACAGGGTTTCCCCTGGCTTAGCGCTGCTGGGGGTAAAGGTGACCCGGTGAAAGGTGCGTTCTGCTTTCAGTCCGCCAACCTGCTTAGGTAATACGTTGGGATTTAACTTTGAGCTTATCATATATAATGGAAGTAGAAGGAACAGACCCCGACTTCGATCCCACCACTGAGGAAGGTCAGGCTGACATTAACGACGGTGATGAAGAACCGCTGCTTCCCACCCAACAAGTCGACGATTCCCTAAGGGATAGGATTGCAAAGGCCCTAAGACATCCCAAAGCACGCGAGTACACGTTTCCGCGTGAGCACATAGAGCTTCAAAACATGGGCGAGCCGGAAGCAGCCGCGCGGGAAACCGTAGAGTGGGCAACGCAAGAGCTAGAGCTGCGCTACGACAACTTCGATGCTGACGACGTAAAGCTCACGGAAAAGGGAAACAAAGTCCTCATAAGCGTCCAAGACTTAAGATTTCCCGACAAAGACCGCTGGACGAAACCACAACCCCTCTTTGATGAGGAGGGCAACGTTAGGGGTGACGTCTCAAGATTAAAGGGCTTTCAGCGTGCTACTAGAAGCCTGTTAGAAAGGCTGCACAACTTAACCGAAAGGACCAACGCGGAAAAACGTGCCGCGGATCTGCAAAGGGAGTTAAGAGAAAAAGATGTAGAATATGCAAAGCAAGGTCAGCTACTTGCCGATGCTGAAAAGAAGTCCGCCCATCAAGATGAAAGAATAAAAGAAATAGGAAATCAGGTGGATCAGGCCCTGCGCGAATTAGACAAAGCACGGGAGGACTTAGGAGAAGCCCAAAGCTCTGGCGCCTCAGTGGAAGCACTGCGGGAAACGCTGGAAGAAAGGGAGGAGGAATACATGAAGCAAAACCAGCGGCTTGCCGACGCGCATAGGAGGGAAGTCGAATTTAAAAATCAAGAAATAAGGGAGTTGGTAGACCAAAGAACCCAAATTCGACGTGAAAGAAATCAAACTCAAAGGGCTCTTAACCTCGCCCTGCAGGAGTTGGATCTAATTAAAGACGATACCGATAACCTACAAACCACCATAGCCGGCTCTTTAGTGGAACGGCGACGGTTAATGGCTGAAATCAATACTAAGGAGGAACAAATCCGGCAAAGAGATCAGGCCATCGAAGACCTGGAGGGGCAAATAGAGCGGCAGCAAGAAGTAATCAATGACCAGGCGCGCCCCGAAGAAGAAAGGGAGGCAGCTCAAAAGGAAACAGAAGATCTAGAGGTGCGCCTTGCGGAATTACGGGCGCAAAAGGAAAACCTGGAAAAGGAGCTGGGGCTTACCACCAAGGAAAAGGTAAAAAGAGCCCTTTTGAAGTATGGCGTTCCACTGGCATTTGCGGTCGCCATTTCAAGCGTAGTAGGAGTTATCCTTAGCTCCCTTAAGGCTACGGGCGCGGGCGTAAAGAAATTAGGCAATGGACTAACGGACTTGGGAAAAAAGATGGCAGCCGGTCTTCCTGGGCTGCTGGGTAGTGTTCTTAGCCTGGCACTTAGGGCCGGCGGTGAATTGTTGAAGTTCGTGGGGAATAACATTTGGATCCTCGTAGTAGCTATTGGAGTGGTACTCCTGAAGAAGATGAAGGCTTAATCTTGTCCTTGTGTATTACTGGTGGCTTATCGTCGTCGGGTGTCCGAGGCGTCCTCGACTGGGGATAAGTAAAGATGGTATTCGCGCCGCCTTGATAATGCGGAACTAGCGGCAGCACACTCATGGTGCTAATGGGCTTATGATTCCAAGTAGCATCCGTTGGAGGATTTTTTGCCGGGGCGGCATTTATCCGAAGGTAGGCAACGTCGTTGGGAAGAACCTGAAGCTTCGCATATTGACAATTGGCTATCATGTGAAAAGTTACCGGCGTTAAGTCTTCTACAGTCGGCGGTGGGGGTTCCGACGAGAAATGAGCTGGGTTCCTATTATTATCTTTTTTTCTGTAGGGTAGTAATGGGCGGTCATTCTCATCAACGATCCTAAACCCGACATTACACGAATACCCCGTCGAAATGCTAATGGTACACATGATCAATCCCAGGCCCCCAACCTCCACCCACAATCCCGTGTCATACCAATGCTGTTCTAAGTAGTCCTTCTCCTCCAGGTAATGGAGAAACCAATCTTCCTTCGCGTGTGGGTTCATATATTTAAAGACTAATCACCGTAAGAGTGCTAATGGTAGCGTGATTGTAGGCTGTATCCCTTTGATTTTCTATGCTATTTACCGTAACCTTTCCCGTATCGTCTACTCTTATCTGCAGCTTTACCTTCCCATGGCAATCGGCGACCATGTGGAAAGTCCAAACCGATAGATTTTCGGCGCTGCCGGGGTTGGGCTCTACGGAGAAATGCGCAGGCTCCCTGTTGTTCGTCTTCACACGCATAGGCTGCAGTACGCCATTCTCATCCAGGAACCTAAAGCCGACGTTGGCGTGACTACTCGTGCCAATGCAAATACTACAAAGGATTAACTTCTTTCCCGAGTAGTTTAAATTCACGGACATCCCGGTGACATCAACCCAAGATGCCTGGGTGTATTTTTTCTCGCCTGCGTAAGTCGTATAGACACAATCTACTCCAGCTACGTAGGGGTTGTTCATCGCCATATATAATAGCTCAGACCAATACTTGCAGCTGCTAAGCCGGCCTTTAGTAAGTTATGGTCATATTCCTCTTCTTTTTTAGGCGCTCGGTATACTTCTTTTGTTAGCTGCACTTTCTTAGGCGGTTGCGTATGGTGCACTTTTTTAGACTGTTCAACAAAGTGCCTTCTAAGAGTGTCAGAGTTCACGTCATTCACCCCAAACTTCATATCCTTAGTAGCTCGTTGAAGTTTGTTGTTGTATCCTACTACAGAACCAGTATTTATAGATAAATTACTAGGCATTAACCAACAACCCGGGGCTACTGCATAGTCCAGTCGGGCCTTAGAATTTTGTATGGCTAGTTGGTAACGCTGTACGCCCTTGCTAATGTCGCCCTCCAAGATTGAACTTTCGAATAAGATCAAGGCTTCGGCTCGCGTTTCTTCTGCGGCGCCGGTATTCCCCACTATGCTGGATCGGGTGTTTACTTGGGCTCCAAGGATAGAATACACGTAAGCTTCTATGCTGCGGTTCAAACGGGCAAGGCCGGCTTTGGTTAGTCCTTTACCTTCTGGGGGTATGAAATTAAAGTATTGCTTCGTTTGCTCGTCGTTGGTAATCTTGATAATCAGTGGATTAGCCCCGGCATACTTACCACCCTCGTCTTTGAACAAAGGTCCATCGCGAACTTGCTTGGTATCTTTAACTGGACCCTCCAACCACCACTACTCATTCTTCAAACGATAGTGGGTTTCTGGGTGGGAAGCCATGGTCCATTGTAAATTCAACGCGTGGACTTCCTTATCACTTAGCTCGTGCCCACCAATCCCCCAATAAGCCCAAATATGCCCCAGCCCATTGTTAGCGCCCGTAGTGCATCGGAAATCCTTCCCTACAACACCAAACTCCTTACAAAGCCTATCATACGCGGGAACGTTGTATTTATTATCTCTTGGATAAAACGTGGCATCTCCCGGCAGCGCAATAACACCCATTTCACGTAGTATTCTTCTGACCGTAAAGTGAAAATGAAACATAAATATCGAATTTTTCATCAAGTTCGCGCTCACACCGCAGCCGCCAGTAGCGCACCAAACTGCAAAGTTCAACTGCTGCAGCCAATAACGCATGTTAGGACCACTTAACCATTCGTGGGCTTCTTTCGCCGTGGTATGATTAATGGGTACGTCTTTGAAGATATCTCGCACCTTTAACGGAAAGGAATGATTGTTAGAGACCCGCATGTTCAACGTTAAGTCCAGGCTTGGGTGTTTATCGAATGACACCGCGGGTATCGGATAAGTACTGGTACCCAGCAATAATTCCTTTGACCAACCGGGTTCAACATGCGTTGGCGCTGGCGTTGGCTTATGCATTGGCGAATGCTTCAGTTGATCGTCTATTTGATTAACCAGCGTAGGCTTCAAATCCTCGTTGCTGTACATCCTGGAGCCGTTGAAGTAAATCCCATCGGGTCTCCTTTTGAACTTACTAGGGTCTGCATGCGGAAACATCTTCCTAAAGGCCCTCCAGTTCCAGTAATCCCGGTTGTCGTGATGTGGCTGCTCCTGTATATCATTCCCAAAAGCGTCGTACATTAGTATATATAATGGATGTTATACCATCAGCACCTCAGTTGTACCCAGATGTTCCCTATACTACACCTAACGAACTAAACGCCGAAAACTTTCGTCTGAATAAAGCGAACTTAATCCTGGCTTACTTGGAAGGGCAGGCAAAACACTATGAAAAAGTTAGAAAAAAGTACGTTAGAGCCCGGAGTACGCTACATAAGATTTCGATAACTTTGGGGTCTATATCTGTTGTGTTAACGGGCTCCGGCGTTGCTACTTCGCTTACTGGGCCGGGAATAATCGTTGGAGTTCCTTTGGCCGGCGTTGGGGCAGCCTGTGGTATTATCTCGGCTGTTGCTACGGGTATTATGAAAAAGCTATCCACGAAAATATCCAAGCATGACACGACAATAGCTCTGTCTAGGGCTAAAGTAAATACTATTACCGACCTTGTCTCAAAGGCTTTGCGTGACAGAAAGATAGACGACGTAGAATTCTCGCTTATTCTGACCGAAGAAGACAAATACGAGAAACTAAAGTCGGACATAAGGAACAAAAAAACAGTCGTAAAAGATCTTTCCGAGGAATCTCGCAAAAAGATCTACCAGGAGGCAAAAGAAGAGCTTCAAAGAAAGCTTGCTCAGTAAACATCTGCTTTGAAAAAAGCAAAACAGGATTCTATTTACATATTGAACGCCGGCTGTCTGGTTCATTTGCAAATTAGTTTCACAAAATATTACGCAGCCTGCATCGTTTTCACAAAATATTACACAAATGTGAAAAAACTTGTGTAAAATCATCTTCTCGGAAGCAAAACAGGATTCTATTTACATATTGAACGCCGGCTGTCTGGTTCATATGCAAATTAGTTTCACAAAATATTACACAGCCTGCATCGTTTTCACAAAATATTACACAAATGTGAAAAAACTTGTGTAAAATCATCTTCTCGGAATCCATTCTAACAGCGGGTGACTGGGGTCTATTTTATAAAATATTTCGTAAATTACGTCAGGATAATAAGGAATATCCTTATTCAGCCGACAAAACATCCACTCGGCTTTTGTCATATCAGAAACCTCAGGAATAGACTTACCGGTAATTTCAGACAAAAGATAGGGAATAGCTTTGTAATATTTCCCTAGTTTTAATTTTTTCAACGTTTTCCGTAGACTTTGTGGGGTTGGCTCTTCTAAATGGTCTATGATTTTCTTCTTTACTTCGTTGTCTAAATATATCGGATGTAAACCTTGGATATGACTCATCCAGTCCCTGAAGTATTTTATTCTCTTATATGGCGTTTTCTTACGACCTCCATTGGCGTAATACTGCTCTCTGGTAGCATTTGGTACGGCATTACGAATATTCTTACCACACTCGTAACACTGTGCTGACGTGTCGTCTTCTATTTGCATTTTCTTACCACAACACCAAAAGGGTTCTGGCTTAGGTATGATAACTTTAGGTCTTAGACAAATTATGCAAAAGTCGTTAACGAACTTCTTACATTCTTCGCACTCCATATATAGACTAACATATTTAAGTGCGCTGTTGCCCTCAACCACACTTGGAGTGGGGGTCGTCCGTAGGTGGATTTTTGACACGGGTCTTGCCCCGTGTTGAGATTGCGCTGGAACCCCCATTCCCTATACTACTTAACGGCGCCATCCACATCAGATTCATCGTCCGTGGTTCTCTGATGCTCTCCGAGCATATCTTCCAAAACTCCAAGGAAAGGAGAGGCAATGCTATGTAAAAGGGAGATATATTTTAAAACCATATATTATAGTTTCTTACCACGAACAGTGATAAAGCAATATTGTTCTTCCAATATATCCAGTAAACAGTGTATGGGACTTTGAAAATTCATTATCTTTAAGGTAGCTCCATATAGTTAAAAGGCTTTTGAGGTACATGTTACATATTGCTGTATTAAAAAAAAAAAAAATGTTTTGGCCCGTTTTTGCGCATTGTATTAATATTAGTAAATCAAGGTTTCAGTTTTTACAAAAAAATATCACATGACGGGTCGCCATAGCAACGTAACGTTAGTCTTAATTGAGGCTTTTTTGTAATAAAAAAAATTAAAGCTCGAGTTTTTCGCGGTTAATTTTGAAATCATACTACTTATTTCATCATTTGACACCGCGACTTAAGTATCCCAACGAAAGAACCTTGAATTTAACGCAATTTCTGTCTTTTCATAATTAAAAACATTCTGTCTTTTCACAATTAAAAACATTCTGTCGTTAGAACTCGCTACACATTTTGCAAGCTAATTGCTTTTGATATCGAAAAAACACTGTAAAAATTTCAAGACATTTTACCGCCAAATTTCAAAATAAAAGTAATTTTACGACATTTTTTGAAACTGCTTGGCGCACCGCCATCTTTATTTTGTTTTTCGTGGCTTTAAAAGCTCGCGCCATCATAAAACTCGTTAATATTTCCCTTGCGGTAAAAATTAACTATATGGAGCTACCTTAAGCGATATTCATGCTATTCATCATTTTGTGTTTCTATTGTATCATGTGCGGTATTCCTTAAAAGATTGTTTGAAAATTTCGATCAAAAAAGTGTGTGCTTTCATTTTGATACGAGGAAATTAATATGCGTAACTTACTCAACATTGAAGTTATCCAGATACTTAGGGAAAGCATTCCTTTTATTGCGACAGAAATCGCAACGATCGCCACAGCGCCAGCACTTAGGGAAGTACCGTGTCTTCACCCTGTCTGCGTCCTCAAAATATTTGTCCTTCTTCAACAGCAACAGCTTCGGCACTTCGGGATTGTCGCTCTCCTTTATTTCGCCTTTACTTTTCAGCGTCTTCATTCTGGAAGACACCAAAGTAAGGAGCTCTTTTGATGGGGCAGATCCTGGTTCCCAACCACCAAATCTTATGGCAGCAACTTCTTCGTAAACTTGTAGCGTTACGGGGCTTGAGCACTGAAGAAGGCGACCAAAAAACGCACACACACCTTCGATCACCGGATCGCCTCGAACCTTGTGATATGACCGTAGGCCAGACTGACAAGCAAACGAAAAAATTGCCAAATCTAGTAAGTCTGTGATAGCTTCTGAAACCTTCTTCTTAGATGATGTCGATTGACAAGCAGCTTGATCTGAATTGGAAGCCATCACAACAACACAAAACTGTAAAAAAATTTTAAAAAGTTCAAAATCGTAACCGCGTGTGCGGTTACATCAGTGATGTAAGATGAATAAAATATTAGACGTACAGCGTTCTGATTGGTTAAGAGATGATTCGTTCAGTCTCGCGCCGAAGTTAAGTCATCACGTGTAAATATTATCGAGCGTGTTAGATCCCAAAAGTATACGTCTAGAACCACAGAAGCAATCATAAAGTCGAATATATACTAGTATTTCTCAACTCAGAAGGTAAGGACCGCTTTAACTTGGAGCGCATCAAAGGTATTCAAAGACATGGATGAATTTTTTTTGTTATGCCTAAGTCTATAACAACGATGAAAGGTTAATGGTTTGATGATGTTGCGACGAGCACATTGAACCACTATTGAGCTCCCTGTTTGATCCGGTGAGCCAAAAATAATAAAAAAAGGGTTATTTTTTTCGCGACTAAGCTGTCCAGAAAGCAATCCAGCAAGCTATGTTCATATTGCGCGGCAGTCGAAGATCATCTGCACTACATCTCACAGTAGGAGGGTTGCATGGAATAAAACCGCACCACTCCTGTATATAAGCGCACTTTAATAACTTTAACAAAATAAATAAATAAAAACGCCGCCGAGCGTAACAAACTAATGGTACGTTTACGGTGGCATTTCGTTTGCGATTGTTTTTCCAAATTTGGCCTAATTTAGCACTAAGTACTGGTTTAAACATGTATACGTATGCAAACCTTTTTTTACATTTCGAATAATAGATATCTTTTCATTACAGATTTCTCCCTTGCAACTACCTACCACTTTCCTCCCGAGTTAATAGGAAGACATGCCCCGAAGCAATCCTTTGGCATTTCTGAGGCCGCTATACGACATTGCTGTATGGCAATTTCTTATAATGTCAGGCTGTGCACGAGGAGAGAAGATCACTTTTACTTGGAAGGTGCATGAAGTCATTGCAAATTTTGTTTGCAAACTCGTTGAAATGCCAGCATTTCAGCATATTCAGCAAGCACTGCAAGAAGATGCTGCTAGAAAAGCAATGGGTAGCTGGTCCCTTGGGGATAGAGCGACCAAGCAATTGGTAGATTGGTGCCAAGACCAATGGAGAAGGAAAAACTTTTCCTTTCCTGAAAAAGACAATTCATACACAGCTCCACCAGCCACAATGCCCTGGTATGAAAATATACCTGTTTGTCATAAATGTGGCACGCCTTGTCCAAAATGCAGAGAGGCCCTTGGAATGGAAGTTCCAGAGGAGATGCCAACCCTCCGTGCAATACTTCGTTTAGGCGATAAAAAAAAAGTGGCAGATGAAGAAATAGCTGCTGGTGAAGATGTCCCAACCCCAATATCAAAGAGACTTCGAACAAGAAAATAGAATTTTTAAGTTAAGGTTATTCTGCGAGCAACAGTAACCTATGTTTGAAATGTTGTCATTATAACGTCCTACATATACAGTATGTATACGTTCTGATCTAATATATACATGATCATGATTATTTTGTATTTGATTATTATTACCATTTAGTTATTAAGATTATAATCTAGTTTTTTTTCCTAAGATCCATAGCTATATATATATATATTTTTCCCTCGTATGATATACCTTTTAGCTAATGTTCTATGCTTTAGCAATACCTGTAATTTTGTAAACTTTGAAACCCTCATTGTTTTTAGAGGTGACACTTCTAACGGAAATGTTCTATGCTTTAGCAATACCTGTAATTTTGTAAACTTTGAAACCCTCATTGTTTTTAGAGGTGACACTTCTAACGGAAATGACTCATTGCAAAGCAATGAATAACCATGGGCATACATATAATAAGAAACAAGATTCCATTACCGTTACCGTTTCATAGATGAAAGAACATTTGAACTTTCATCAAAAACAGTATGATGTATTCAGTTTACTTAATATAAGTGTTCACTTCGTTTTATCGCCAGTTTTAAAAAGTAGGGTAGCTCTTTGTCTCACTTCAAGTAACATCGGTATCTTGATAATAAAGCTACTGATGCTGTGTATTGTCACTCTTTTGACACTTGTATTCATGCCGTCTTTTTGTCAAGGGACGATAACTATGAGATGCTAAATAAAAAAGTTGGTAATAAGATTTTCCAAAAAGTAATTCTCTCGTGTGTGTGTGTGTGTTTTTTTTAAATGTTTGACAATACTTGTAGCATTTACTGGTAAGAAAAAGATCGAAAAAAATAATAATAATAATAAGACGCACAAGTCGAATGTCATCAGAGTTATCATTGACTCCGACGAAGGACTAACGTCCGAAACGTCAGTTACTCTTGTTCTTATTACGGAGAAAAGATTATCTACCACGACACCTTTGTTTTAACTTTAATATCACCGACGCAGTCTAAACTAGTTATAATACTAGTCGTCATCTGTTATCAGAGTAGTCTTTGCATCATCACTTGAATTATTCACAACACCTAATCACCGATAGAATTGGGAGGTGTAGAGTACCTTTTTTAATCCAGTTTCACCACGCGCGGTGTTCTTGACTTGCCAGAAAAATGGATTCAGAGGACGCAAACACAGAATCAGATGTAAGTAAAGTAACTTAACATTATTCCGCTACAAGGTCGTGGCAATTTCATAAAAAAGTTAATCTTTATTTATTGCCATAAATGTCTTAGTACATGTATTTATTTTCTTCTTTTTGGCGCTGCTCTCTGTGATGTTTTAGTCTATCTAACGGGTTTCTCGTGTAGCAACCGCCAAATGATTGTTTGCGCAATATCATACGATTGTGGTTCTAATAACTTATGTTCTAACTGTAACAAGACGAATTGGAAGAATCTCAACGCTTTTTAATGTCACGAAACCACGCTCACCACTAAACACTCTCACGGCCAAAAAAAACTCTCACCCCCTTCCTCGCAAAGCATCATGGTTATAAAGGAAGCCCAAAAAGCATTATTACAATCCCTCTGGAGGAAAACCACGGGGTCCTCCCCTGGGTGTTTCCTCCATATAAACACATGATCAATAACAGTAACAAAAATGTAAACAAGGATAAGTGTCAACTTCATATTAAAGTTCTTTAAAATGTTCAAATGTTTATGTTTTGCTGTGCCCACTACGTAGTCTTGATGGTAGAACATTCTCTTGGTTGATGTGGGCCTCTCTGTTCTTCTTAGTCCTCTTCCCATCATCAGGTACTTTGTCTGCAACAGGGGGTCCCTCCCCTGGTTCTTGAGTGCACTCTTGCTCTGGATCACCATCTCCACTGTCTTCGGTGTCTTCAGTAGTTAATGAGGGAATGGTTGGAGGTGCAGGTGATGTCAGATTATCCTGAACTGTACTTTGTAGAGGTGCTGGTCCAAAATAGGGTCTTAGTTGGTTGCTGTGGACCCACTTCCTCTTGCCATTCACATTGATTTGGTAGGCCACCGAGGAAGCCTTGTATGTTATTCTGTAAGGACCGTTCCAGCATGTGAGAAACTTCTTTCTTTGCTTCTTTCTGTTCAGGAACTGGAAATAGTAAACTTTATCACCAACTTCATATTCTTTGCTAGTAGCCTTCCTGTCATAAATGTTCTTGTTAACTCTGGCAGTTGCTTCAATGTTCTCCCTCACAAAGGCAAATGTATGTCTAAGATTCTCTTGTAGTTCAATTACATAAGAATACTCAGAGTCATATCCACCAGCAGTTTCAGGATATGCAAAGACTAAGTGGTGTGGTAGTATCATTCGACGACCAGTCATTACTTCATGCGGTGACACTCCTGTAGAGCCATGAGGTGTTGACCTCAAGGCCATTAGTATTAATGGCAAAGTCAAGTCCCAATCCCTTCCAACTCCTTCTACATACTTCTTTAGTACTTCCATTATGGTCTTGTTTGCTCTTTCAACTGCTCCTCCAGACTCGGGGTGCCATGATATGTGAAAATTCTGTTTGATTTCAAGCATTTTACAAAGTTCTTGTACAATTTTACCCGTAAAATGAGTACCTTGGTCTGATGACAGCTTGGTAGGTAGTCCCCATCTACTGAAGACGTGATGAACTAGCATTCTTGCAACTGTCTCTGCTTCCATATTCCTTGTGGGGAGAGCTTCTACATATTTAGAGAACAAATCAACAAGTACTAAACAATACTCATTTCCTCTGGGGCTTTTAACAAGTGGTCCAACAAAGTCAATCATCACATGACTCCATGGTGACTTAGCAAGTCTGGGACGTAAAGGTGACTTATACATGCACTTCTTGGGAAGATGCTTACAGCAAGTCATGCAGCGTTGTACATAATCCTTAATGTCCTTATACATATTAATCCAGTACGCAGATTGAGCTGCAATAGTATAAGTGTTATCAATTCCTCTGTGACCTGAAGTGGGGTGGTCGTGAATATGCCACATATAAAGATCTCGGTAGCATTTTGGTATCACAACATATTTATGCTTGCAACCCTCTTGATCTTTGATGAACATCAATAATCCTCTTTCGACTGTGAAGGAATCTTTCCTGTTATGCATCAACCTCAGTTCTCTATTGTTCTTAAGAATCTCAGATGAGAGTTCTTGAACTTTACCCTCTATTAACTCTTTCAGAGGACCAATGTCTGGATCCTTATTCTGTGCCTGTACAAGGTCCTCACTGGGTTCTTCTGGATATAGGTCATATGTACTAGCATTGATTGGGATACCTGTGTCGTTGTCACTTGTGATTCTTTGGTTGTCCAGGTTGTGATTCTGACGTCCTTCAAAGGTTACAGTCATCACATTTTGGAATTTATCTGGAATGAGTGCTGGATCTAATTCCCACTTCTGTCCATCTTTAGCTCCTTCCTTAGCAAGACTGTCAGCATGGTCATTTCCTTCTTTATCTTGTCCAACCTCTTGCGAGTGGCCTTTCACCTTTTTCCAGTAAACATCAATCTGTGATTGTGTGACCAATGATTCAATTGTTGAAATGATAGCAGCATTTTTCACTTGTTTTCCTTTACTGTTTAGCATTCCACATTGTCTCCATCTTGGTAAATATTCTAAGAATGTCTTGGCAACATACTCAGAGTCTGTACACACAACAATTTCTTCAAGATTAAATTCAATGGCTTGTATTAGTGCAATTAAAACAGCTGATAGTTCTGCATACTGTGATGTCTGGTTTCCAAGATGATATCCTTGACTGAATTGGGACAACTCAGGCCAATAAACTCCTGCACCTGCTCTAATTTTTTGATTTTCGTCCGTAAATGAACATCCATCAGCATACACACATTTCATGTTTGCACAAAGTTCTGAGTCCCATTTATGATGTCTTAATGTGTCTATATCATTGGGTTCTGAACTACAATCATGCAATGTTGCCAAGCCCTCAACATGTTTCATATTGAGGGTTTTCTTATATTGTACTTCGAATGACTGACCTTGCAAGACAAGGGCCCATTTTCCAACACGAGTAGACAGTTGATTGTTCTTGTTAGCTAGAAATGTTACTGGATGATGCGAAGTCTTCACAATGGCATGGTGGCCACACAAGTATGGTTTAAAGTGTAAGATTGCCCACGTAGTTGCCAAACAATGCTTCTCACACTCACTGTACAGTTTCTCTGCAGGTGACAAGCTTTTGCTTGCATACACAATAACTCTGAGTTTGTCTCCTTGCATTTGTGACAGGACAGCACTCATGGCTTCAGTTGAACATGTAGACTCGACAATGAACTCGGCTCCCTCAAAGAACTGTGGGTAACCCAGTATAGGTGCTTGACAAAGGCTCGACTTAAGTTTGTTTAATGCTGTCTGTTCATTGATTCCAAACTCCCATTCTACATTCTTTCGAAGAAGTCTTGTCAATGGTTCAGCTATTTTAGCATAGTCCTTTATGAATCTTCTATAGAAATTAAGTGTTCCTAAAATACTGCGCAGTTGTGACTGATTCTTGGGATCAGGTAAGTTCTGTATTACCTGAGTCTTCTTTGCCTGTGGTGACATTCCCTCTGATGATAAGTGGTAACCCATATAATCCACTGATGACCTTGCAAACTGACATTTACGAAGAGGGACTTTAACACCTGCTTTAGAAAACTGTTCAAACACATATCTTAGTTGACTTAAGTGTTCTTCCCAGTCATCACTGTTAGCTAAAACATCATCAACAAACAATGACAAGTGTCTATCTCTAACATCTGGAAGTACTTTATGTAAGAAAATGTTCCATTCAGCAGGGCTATTGACATAGCCAAAAGGTAGGCGCGTCCACGTATACTGTGCACCATCAAAGGTGAAAGCTAACTTATGTTGATCATCTCCTTTTACTGGTATAGTCCAAAATCCATTTGCAACATCAAGTGTAGTGAAGTATTTTGAACTCTTCAACCGTGACAGTGAATAGTCTATATCTCCCATAGGCCATCTAGATATAGGTACTTTACGATTAAGATTCCTGAAATCTATGCACATTCGCCATGTGCCATTTGGTTTTAGAACAGGCCACACTGGTGAATTGTAGGTACTATTACAAGGTCTTATAATGTCATTAGATTCCAGTTCTGCAATTATCTTCTTTAAACTATCATAAGCAGCCCATGGGATCTTATATTGCTTAGTATATATGGGATCCCCTGCATTGTTAATGGGAATTTCAACTTCATGTAGGTTTGTACTTCCAACATCATTCTTGCCTTTAGTAAATGTACCTTTGAACTCTGATAATATATTCAATAATTGTTCTTTCTGACCTTCATCTGCTGCATCTGCATTTTCCACTGCATCTTTTATTTGCTCATCGATGTTAGCTTCCGCTGAATTTAAACCAATCTCCATCTGTTCCTCAGCTTTCTCTACTTCACCATTATAGTTTGGAGAATGTGTAACAACATTAATCATCTTCTCTGTTGAATCAAGACCTTTTAATGTCACTGTTAATCCGGTCTGGTCCGAGAGACAACTTTCAATATCTTCGCTCCTCAGTGGTCTGTCCTGAATCATCAACCTCTTTACATGGAAAGTACCAGTGTCATGTCTTACGTTTAGCCATTCTGGTACATCTTCGCAATCATTGGGAACCTGCACAGTATCTTGCTTTCCTAAGGGCTTGTCTCCGATAATCATTATACTTGTGTCAAACGTGGGAGTGTCAATAGCTACTACTTTGCCAATCCTCTTGCCTCGGTGAAGAATAATGTCTCTATGTTGTGTGTTTCTAACATAAATCCAAAACCATTGTTTGCTAGTAGACACAACACAGTCTATAATCTCTAGTCCCATTTCATAAAGACACACCGTACCTTGTATTGTCCCATCCTTTCCATTGATGTCTTGATTCTTAGCGACTCTCATCTTAATGCGCTGGGCCTCAGTCAACTTAGGGACAGTTATAGTCTCCAGTACTTCCACGTCACATACTTGGGGGACAACTTGAACAGTGTTAATTCCTTTCCATCCTTGAGCAAACTGTGCAACATCCTTTGTACAACTTCTAAGAACACCATTGAATAGATCAATGACACAACATAATCTCCACAAAATGTCAGCCCCTACCAACAAAGGGGTGTTTACATCACATACATAGACTGGGTGCCTGATCACCCGAGTTCCAAATTTCAGATTGAGCCAACATCTACCATATGTTTTGACTCTTCCATTACTTGCGTTGTACAACTTTGCACATCCATCAATCAGCTTTAGGCATGGATTCTTTAACAACAACTGCTCAAAAAGTTCCCTTGTTATGATAGTGGCTTCTGCTCCTAAGTCTAAGGGTGCCAACACATCTGTACCTGTTTCTATGGTAACAGTGAAATGAGGACAGCCTCCCTCTCGCTGAAATGTCAAAACTCCCAGAACGTCATCAGATACACAGTCACTATTTTCGATTAAATTCACTTCTGGTGAAGATTCCATGCCTTTTCCATTTAACCCATCTACATCTAGGCTTCTAGCATGAATTGTCTCCGGTAGACTCTCATCAGCATTCAGTGTTCCTTCAGGCTTTTCACCATCTGCGTCATTACTACTAGACTCATCAATACTAGACTGTACTTCCATGTCAGGGTTAGTTCCATTAGACATATTATCCTCATCTGCTTGTACGTCACTTATCTTGTCACTTACTTCATGTGTCTGATTAGTTTCAGGATGTTTCTCTTCAACAACTGTGGGAGCCACATGTATCTCCTCCCTTCACTGTCCAGATGAGGTTGAAACTTGTTCCTTTGTTACAGGTGCTTGGGGCTTAGGGGGTGCTCTCTGTCGCTCATATCCATCAATTATCTGCTTTAGATAATCCATAAATCCATCTTGCTGAGCTTGAGCAGTAGGTAATTCAACTCTTGGATTTTGAACGGCTGGAGTTGGTATCCCTGTGGTTGATCCATTAGATGTTTTTCCATCACTTCTCTGACAGTCTCTAGCATAGTGTCCTGCTTCTCCGCAGCGAAAACAATCACCTTTCCTCTGTCTCTTGAAACTGTCTCTGGGGTTTGACCAAGTCTTTCTACTTCCACTTCCTCCCTCCAAGTTAAGGCTTGCTCTGTCCTTCACCTCGCACACTTGGAGCTCCTTGGGGCGTGATCGCTTGTGATAGAAGATCTCTGCCTTTGCAACGAGATCATCCAGATTATTGAGGGCTAAAGCCTCAAGCTGTTGACGAATGTGAGGTTGGAGGCCATCCACAAATGCAAGTCTTAGCTGAACATCATCTCTTTCTCGAAATCCAAAAGCTCTTGTTGATAGTCGTTTTAGTCTGCGAAGAAATTCACTGGGTGTTTCTGTTGGTTTTTGCCTGCCTTCTTTACCTCGCAGGGCCTCAATTGCAGCCTCTTGACAGGAGAATCTGCCGAAATCTTTTTCCAACTGTCCACAAAGTTTGTCAAAGTCACTTCGTATCTCTGGTGAATAACTCTGTATCTGCATACTGGCAGTACCCTCAACAACCATCTTTACTATAGCTAGCTTTTCATCATCACTGTAGGGTGGTTGTCTCACTGATAACTTACTTTTTAAGGTGGCTATAAACTCTTCAATGCCTGCATTTGGTCGTATTTCAGGGTTGAAGGGCGTTAAATTTTTACAGATCTTTGACCAATCGGAGGGAAGTCCCTTCCCCACACATGTAGGAGTTGGAGTTGTCCTTTGACACTTATCTGTCGGGCCCTTTGAAGGTTGTGATGGCGATAATTGCTCGAGTTTCGTCTCCAGGTCTTCGATCTTCGTATTTTTCTCTCTTAATTCTGCAACAAGCTCCAAATTCTTTTTGTTTGCGGTGGACAGGTCTTCTTTCGCTTGTTCCAAGCCTTCACTGATCGATTCTTTCTCTCTTGTAAGTTTCGTAGTGTTTTCTTCGAGTTGATTTTCAAGAGACTGGCGGGTCTGAACTAACTCCTCGTTTTCCTTACAGGCTGCATCAATCTCTTCGCCTAAAGAATCGCACAATGTCTTCAAGTAACTACATTTTCCTTTAGAATGATGTACTACAGCGATACAAAGAGCCGAGAAATTGCTGACGGCTTGCAAAACTTCATCGGACGTTTTGGTTTCATCGAAGTTAGCGATTGATTCTCTCTCGGTCTCCAAGCGTTTTAAAAGGTCGTCTTCAGGCAAAACTTCTAGATCTTCGACATACACAGTCGCCCATGGTAATAATTTAACTCTCTGATCTCCCACTTGATCATTTTCGGTGGAGTTTTCGGTGTTTTCAGCCATGTTTGTCAAAAGCACGTGTTGAGTAGCGTAGAACAAATTTCGATAATTTCCTTTGTTTTCGGCTTCCAATTCTCTTGAGATTTCACCAAGACGTGTAATAAGGAATCTTTCGTGTCCTGGCAGGGTCGCCAATTTGTAACAAGACGAATTGGAAGAATCTCAACGCTTTTTAATGTCACGAAACCACGCTCACCACTAAACACTCTCACGGCCAAAAAAAACTCTCACCCCCTTCCTCACAAAGCATCATGGTTATAAAGGAAGCCCAAAAAGCATTATTACATCTACCTTTTATGGCATCACTAAAATGAAGATCTATTTCAAAAAATTTAAGTGACTCTAAAAATACGAACAAATTTCCTGCGTTATAGTGAGATATTAATGAGTCAATGCCGTCTCTTTGTTTTCATGACAGAACTCATCTTTATCAGAGTGGACAGACTCGGAAGACTCAGAACATCAAGAACATGAGGAGGTGATATATTTCTTGCCGTTCATTAACTTTTAACATAATAACATTGTGCAATGTTCGCAAAATACGTTACGAATTTGCTAATACGGACTTCGTTTCTCGTCAGGACAATGAATTGGCCGCAGTTTTAGCAACCTTGAGAACTTCTCCTGAAACGGAATCAAAGCTAGACACCAGCGAAAAATCACTGGCAGCTATTGTTGATGATGCTGTGTTGGTTGGGGAGCTTCTACACCAAAAATCGTTCGATTCCAGTTTCAATAACTTCGATGCGGTACCAGTGGTCCAATCACAGTCAAGGTCGTCGGAAAATGCTGCCATAATTGACTCCCTCAAAGCTATTCACGCGCGCCTTGAGGGATTTCAAGCTGCACCAAATGGTTTGCCAGACAGTCGTAGTGAAAATTCTGCAGTACACGCCGCAAGACAAATTGCTCATTGGGCTTCCCTTTTTATTTCTATGTTTGGACATGCTCTTCCCCAAGCTCCAATATCACAACAGTCGCCCAAACCGTCATCGGTTTCACACGTCAATGCACTTTTGCCCCCAACAGAATCACTGTCGCATCCAGATCCGGGCTTATCATCGCATTTACCAAAGCAACCACAGACACATGCACATTCATCACTACCGCCACAGACACCACTGCTACTACCACAGGCCCAACAGCTACCGCACACACAACCACAGAACGCACAGCCACCAATACTACTACCACAGGCCCAACAGCTACCGCACACACAACCACAGAACGTACAGCCACCACCACTACTATTACCACCACAGGCCCAACAGCTACCGCACACACAACCACAGAACGCACAGCCACCACCACTACTATTACCACCACAGGCCCAACAGCTACCGCACACACAACCACAGAACGCACAGCCACCACCACTACTACTACCACAGGCCCAACAGCTACCGCACACACAACCACAGAACGCACAGCCACCACTACTACTACCACAGAACGCACAGCCACCTCCAAAACCAGTAAATTCAAATGATCTTGATACCTTGAAGGTTTTTCGGGAGTATGGTTCTCAAATGTACCAAAGTGTTGAATTTTGGTTGCAATCATTAAAAATTCCAAGAAACATTGAAAGACTGGAGGAAGTGAAAGAAATCTGGGAAAATGGTGGTGAAGATTGCCCTCCACTTAAAGACTGGACCTGCCAAATGAGGAACTACAAAGGCAAAAATGGAAGCCACACTTCAATTTATAGTCAAAGGAAATGCATTTACAATATATACAAAGAACACAACTTTAATTTGCAAAACATATATAGCAAATATCAAGAGGTAAAACCAGGAAAGATTTACAAACTAGTCAAATCTAGAAAGAAGTGATTTGTATCAATCCTCTAATTCATGAAAAACGAGTGGAACTAAAAGGTCTATTCTCATTCCAACTTTCAAGTTCAAAAAGGTTAACGTTTTATGCTTCAAAGCGAAGTGACTATACCTATGAAACATACACTAAACCATCGTTTTCTTTTCTGGCTGTAAGGATTTTTCATGGGTTTAGTGCCTTTATTAAAAACAGGATTTAACAAAAGACTCCTTTCGAAAAAATTATCCGTGTTAAAAATATGGGCTAAAGAACTGAAATATTGGATACATAGCACTTGTATACACATTAATATTGAAGTTAGAAATCAAGAAACATAATTTATAACATAAATCAAAAAGTGAAGTCAGCTGAAGAATAGCATAAAGCCAGATTAACTAGCGTAGAGGCTTAAACATCCACATTTTATGATCTGATACAGGGCAGCCATCATGGTGCTCTTTTATCATTTGGGCTCTAGCATCTTGAGTGTAGAGCTCAAAGCTATTGGATTTCCTGAAAGGTCAATTTGAAAATACATGGATAGTTGTAAAGTTAAATAAAAGTTTCATTTCCTAGGTCAGTGTTTTTGTATGTGAACCAGGCTCTTGGACTTTTAATGACTGGGACACTTAATCTTTAGGGACAAAATGAAGCAAGCACAATTATAATAAAAAGCTGAAGCTTAGATTATGAATAAATACTGATTTCCCTTGCTGATTGTTTGTATAAAACTTGGAACAACTCAATGGTGATTTGGAGGTGAAATTATTAGTAGATATCACAGATGCATAATGCAAATAGCCAAATGAGAAAACAGGTTTTCTATTGACAAACAAATGCCCCACTTGGATCATTCCAAGACAAAAGCAATATGTTATCGCAGACTCAACAGTATGTAATAACATCATATGGAACCTACCATCTTCCTGCCCTTTTAATCGTGCTGTCATCTGCCCCACATCGAGCAGCCCATATAGCAGCTGAACGTCTAATGCTGTGGGTTGTGAACTCCTTATCAAAAAGAGCTTGGCACATCTATTAGGAAAATATCGTATGTCATAATTAACTAGTTCAATTTATTTACTGAAGGAGAAAGGTTCTGTAAGCGGCAAATGTTTGATAAGCTGACATAACATAATTTACCTCAGAAAAAATTTTTCTGTACGATGTTACACCTCGGGCAGAGTTGGGATGTAACTTGCGGTTGTTCTTTGCAACCCTGGGGAAAAGGAGTCCTTTTCTTACATCTGTAAAAGGAATGATCAAAAACACATATCATTACCATAAAATTATATATACATTTTTTATTGTGAAACCAATGCATTTTAATCAATCTTTATTCAGCTTCCTGAAGGCAAGTCAAGAAATGTGATTTCTCAGCCTTCTATAAAGGATAAAATCCCCAACTCTTTTTGTAAATTTTAGGGAGCCTTTTCCTTAGTTTGTTTTCCACATGCTCATCAGTTGAAATGAAATGCCATACAACTGATCAAAACTGTACCATGCACTCCTAGATGGATTCCAGTTGCAATTGCAACTGAATACTAGCATAGCATATTTTTAGGCATGACAGCAGGAACATATGAATGCACACACACACAAAAAAAATTGCAATAAAACTATTAATAACAATAATATTTTATTTCAGTGAAAATCTAGTAATTGTCTGAAACTCTATGGTATGGTAGTCATATATAATTAAGATTTAAAAATAACTTGGTATAATAATTTATGGTTGATGACTCTGCCACCTTCCTCAATATAAAATGATACTGGAAGAAAAGTATAATATGCCATTTCATACATGATATAGACTAAATATCAAATTATAATTTTACCTGAAACAAGTAGCCATATTAAAAGAGCAGTAACTGGACATAACTCTGATTTTAGAGGGTTAGCCCACAGTGTAAGTGTTACTCCTGAAACATATTTTAATGACATGCATTAGAAAATGTTATTCTTAAATATGTGTTATCCGATCCCATGTACAAAGGCTGGATTGAGTACATAACACACCAGATAAGAGTTATACAGTTATATTTGTTTTACCTGCTCAGGGTAAGTGATATCCAGTGGTTTAGTGCTTTTGTACAACCAGCAGGCTCTCATTTTTTTAATATGTAAAATCATTGCCAATATACAAACCCTAATATATGTTAAAAAGTGAATAAAATGTTTTGCACCTACCTTTAGCTTTCTTATCTGCCTTTGACCACGGCATTTTCACTTCCAATCGCTGTGGCAATTTACCTGATTCAACTGGACAAGAACAGTTGCATATATGTGAAGTATTTCAAAATCAATATGTCAATACAACCAGTAAGTCAATAGAAAATATGATGTAGATGATGCCAATGGGTGTTCTAAATTGACTATATCATGCATGCAAATATGTTTTTCTTGATGATGAGAATGAAATACAATTGCAAGATCATTTCTCCAAAGAGAAAAACACTTATAAAAGACATATAAGACATTTTGACCAGCATATAAGTAGTACTATATAGACTTTTTCTTGTGTTTCATAGAAAGCATTATTTTTAAAATATATGTGAATTTATATGTATATAAATAGATAGATAGTTAAGTAGGATTAAAGGAAACCATAAGACGTAGACAACCAATTACTGCCAAAAATATTTGATAGAACATTTGGGCCTTTGGCTTCAGATCTGTACCTGTACCTGTAGATGTACATGTATTGGTTTTCCTTTCATCCTACATGATTTTTCCCTGACTTGTAAAATTAATATTGTACCTGAATAGTTGGGAGGTAATTTGATGTGTCTCATCTTCAAACGTAGAGGTTCCTCCCCTCGTAAGAATAAGGAAAATGAAAACAAGGTTATAGTCCATAACCACAAGCCACGTAAACCCTGGATATAAAAAAATAAAGCAGAAATAATTTAGGCAATATAGTAATAATAAGAATAATAATGACATATTATACATACTATATTATAGTCTTACATACATATGGAAAACCATATCATGAGCATACCTCAACTGTTTTCAAGCAGTAGTTGCGCATCCGCAACATCTGCTCAAGGGTGAAAGGAGGTGCCTGTTTTGGCTCATAAGGCACCCTCCCACGGCTTGAGTCTCTAGTTGATGGCCTAAGTGACCTTTTAATGAGCTGTCTGATGGTTTGCTTCACATCTGGAAAAAGGAATTATAGTTAATTTGAACAACCTGGAGGATGAGGAATGGTGGGCAAAGAACAAGCAGGGATTAACTCAGGGATACTTTAGGGTGGAAATTCATTTGCTTCACACTTAGTATTTGATGATAAAAAATTTGAGGGAAACCCCTCAGAAAAGATTATAGTATGAAATATTAAGCTATTCATAATGAGGGTACACATTCCAGTTCTGTTTAGGGATGGACCATTAGAATCTTGAAGGGGGGGGGGGGGGGGGCTGGTCAATTTATTTTGTGCAGGAATTTTTTTACCCTTCATTGCTGAGCAGGAATTTTTTTGGAGCTTGCATGAATATTTTTTTCGGCATTTTACCTATACACGATTTTTTTTTCTTTCTTTAAAGTCATGCTCGATTTTTTTTTTTGGTTTTTGCCCAACTCCTCCCTCTAACCCCCCCCCCCCCCCCCCCACCCTCAAAAATCTAATGGTTCGTCCCTTACAATAAGATATTGGTAAAAACATTCAATTCACTAAAAAGTTACCAGATGAGTTCATTGGGTTTCCATGAGGTATGACTCTTTGATTCCCATTGCCGTCTTTCTCTATGGTTTGACTATATGGTCCGGAGTGACCAAATGAGTCAAACCAGTAGTGAAATGCTGCTGCGTGGCCTCTAACTGCTGGAGGCTTGAGGCCTTTGCATTTCAGTGTTCCCAGCTTCTTCCCCTTGGTTTCACTCAGCATTTCTATTAGAACAAATATTTGAATAATTGTGCAAATTAACGTTAAGAACATTATGCTTAAAGGGATGCTATTCTAAACATGTTATAACTGGAATCCCAGCCAGGTACCGTTCTGATGTTTTCAGACGACTCGGATAAATCTGCTAACTCTGACGTTGCTTATCCTCCATAATCATAAGTGGCGGCTGAAAATTAGTGCCAATTTCTTAATAAGACTATTTAGAATAGTTGTGCAAAAAGATTCTGGCACGTTGTGACTATTTCAACCATCAATTAAGCTTATGTACGCGTGTTCGGATAACATTATGGGAATCAGAGTACCATACACAATATATCATTTGTTATGATAAGACTTACGCAAAAAAAGTCTAGAAAGTCTAAAAAAGTCTAAAAAGGCCTAGCTTTATTAAAAACAATGCAAAAACATTTTCCGAGAAGAATCCTGCTGCACACGTGTATGGAACAATAAGACCAAAGACCATACCAGTACTAACACAACACAACCCGCGATTGACCCCATTTATCTTTTGTTGTAATACATAGCATTGTACTTACGCATGAACGTCTGTATTGTTGCTGCCAAAAATGGCCTTTTGTTTAGCCCAAAAAGAACAGCATCGTCCCCGTTACTTAGAGCGAAATCTTCGAGAGCTATGAGCCGCAACTCGTAAGTCCTAGAAGTTTTTTCATCCAGAGCTTCGGTTCTATTCTTGGCGGCAAGCCTTGCCCCTGCGGCTAAATTTGGGGCAATTAGACCTCTCATGTCCACATCATTGCCGCAGCTTTCAATAAAGCGTAGTACGTTTGGACTTCTGCCCTTATAATTTTTTTTGGCTGCCATTGCTGAATTTTCCAGAGCTGTAGATGCCGCAGTCAATGACAAAGTAAGCCGGATACGAAAGTATTTTTTTATTGACAAGGGTTTCATGACGTAAATATACATAAAGCTCCTCATTGGTAGAAACAGTAGGAATCTTACAGACCTCACGCTGTGAATTACTACAAGCCATACCGGCAGGATAACCACTCATTTAATTTATTCAGAAAACCGACTACTATTTCGTCTACAACTAAAAGATTACTTCTACTGCTGTAACAGGATAAACCCTTGAGTGAATAAATAGTTGAGTTTAAGACTGTACAAGATTTATTGGTACACCTAATGTGATTGGAGTCACATTAAAGTTTTCAGACTTCTACGAGTTTGGTTTACAAGATTTATACACGAGAGAAATGTCTCTACATTCCTGGCCTGGAAGGTCAAAGATGGCGGCGCCTGAAGCCGATACAAAAAGTGATATCCTTGCTGGAGAAAGACACCTCCGAACCAGAATCCCACGAGAAAAAGAAGGAACCAAAGCGGAAAGGGAATTTTCTGCATTTAAGTCACGAGCGGGCTATATTGGAGCCCTGACGAGAGCTCGAAAGCAGCTTGAAGAGTTTATCGAAAACAACGAGTCACTAAGGAATGTGACAGCCGCCAAAGAGTCGTACGACACCGCATGGCGTAATTTTATCGATTCACATGAAAAATATGTCGCATGTTTGGATTCAGAAGAGAAGAAAAAGGAAGCCTGCTTAAAATATGAGGAGCATATGGCGAAAAAAGTAAGTGTTGATCGTCTAGCAACCGAGTGGATTACGAGAGCCAAAGAAAATGCCGAACGACGAGGAGAATGTGTTGAATTTACCGCCGGTGAAGCTTCTTTTCGTACCCGTTCAATTAATTCTTCAAGATCATCTGTAATTTCGAAGAAAAAAGAGCTAGTAGCATTAGCCCAATTGAAAGTACGCCAATTGACCGAACAACAAGATCTAGAGCGAAAATTGGCTGATTTACAACACCAAAAGGCAATAATGGAGGCAAGAAATGAAGCCGAAAGAGCAATGGTGAGTTTGAATATTTACGAAGAAATTAGTGAGAAGAGTGAAGAGGGGATTGACGACTGGAATATAGTTGAAAAGGTGGAAAAGGCTCCAGAAATATCGGTAAACATGACCCCTGAAATCAGCTATGAGGCAGATGATAATTGTCCATTTAACATGAACTATATTCCAGCCATTAGTACCATTACATCCTATACCCCAATCAAGCCTACCAGGAACAAACAGGCTATATCAAATAACAGTACACAGGAGAAAAAACCTGAGATTAAGCCAAGCTCAGGACCTGTAGATTGTCATGGGGCTACAATTTACATTATACCAGACCCTAAACTACCTAAAGATCACAGCAATGACAGAGAAATTGATCTATCAAATGGAGATATTCAAGTATCTATTCCACCAGTAATTACTTCAACCCCAAAGGAGGACATGGAGCTAATAATACCTCCTCCACCAGAGTTTTAAGCAGTAGGATTAGACCTAGGGGAAATAAAGAACTCGAATGAGTCAGGGTTTGATTCATTTGTAATGCATAGTGTACCCAAAGGAGTTTCATTTGACCAAATATCACCCCTTGAGGAGAACTCTGACTTACCACAGTCAGTTTGGAAAGAAAAAATTCACCCATTTAACAAGGATCTGGGAGAAAGCTTGTCCTTTTCAACACAACCATCAACTCAAAATGTGAATGCTGGGGAAGAGATAGTGAAGGCCTTACGCCAAGTAGTTGCCACACCCAAGATAGAATATATGCACTTTGACGGTAATCCTATGAAGTATGTATCTTTCATACATAACTTTGAAACTTGCCTGGAGAAAGACAACTCTGATGCATCCAGAAAATTGCAACTTTTGATTCAACATTGTGAGGGTAAAGCTAGAGAAGCTATAGAGAGCTGCGTGAACCTGCCAGTAGAAGTAGCATACAAAACTGCTAAAAATGCCTTGTTTGAGAACTTTGGTAGGCCTCACATTGTTGCAAGAGCCCACATAAATAAGTTGGAGAGTTTAAGTGTTATCAAAAATGCTGATGGACAGTCACTATTGGAGTTTGCCAGACATCTAGAAGTGGCAGAGAGGACCTTGAGTGGTATGGGCTCACAATATCTTAGTGACTTAAATCACATGAGTACACTAAGAGAACTTAACAAGAAATTGCCTATGTTCCTCAGAGCAAGATGGACGGAAAGAGCAGGGCAGATAATCACCTCCGGAGCAAGACCAAGATTTCTAGACTTCCTTCAGTTTGTAAAGGAAAGAGCTAAACTTGTGAACAATGAATTTGGAGAGGACATGAGAATGAACACTTCAAGAGAAAAGGAGAAGAAAACTAATCATGTCAGACCAAGGGGATTTCAACAAAGAGTTTCAACATTTGCCACAAGTGTAGCTACCCATGTGAATGACAAGCAAGATGCTACCCGCAAAGAGAGGACGGCGAAGTTAGAATGTGCAGCTTGTTTAGGTCAGCACAAAGTCTGGAAGTGCGACAAATTTAAAAGACTGTCTTATGAAGAAAGAAAGAAGATTGTGAACAAGCATAGACTTTGCATCAAGTGTTTAAACGGCGGTCATGTTATTAAGATGTGTAAGAAGACAGAGCTGAAATGCCAAAACCCAGGATGTAATGACGAACACAACACCTTGCTACATCCAGAAGGATCAGAAAAGGGGAAAAGAGACGAGAATGGTAAGAACGACCACCTTTCAAGAGGTGAAGTGGTCGAACAGCAGAGATCACATCAAACAGCCACGCCCATGGACAATGAAACTGGGGCCGGAAACGATAGTAAAGCAGTCGGCGGAAGCAAGAACTCCAGGACGAGTGCAGCGACAGGGGCCGGAGAGAAGCAGGTGTGCCTGGGAGTCGTACCTGTCAAGGTCCAAGCAAAGGAAGGAGGAACTTCAGTAGAAACGTATGCCCTACTCGATAGCGGTTCAGAAGTGACACTATGCCAAGAAGAGTTAAGTATCAAGCTTGGATTGAAAAGCAAGAAGAGTAGTATGAAGCTGACTGGCATGACAGGAACTAAAGACATGCAATGCAAGGTAGTAGACTTAGTTGTAAAGTCTATGGACGAGACGACGTCCATCGAGTTGTCTGAAGTCAGAACAATCAAAGAAATTCCGATTTCTGATGATTGTATCCCAAGAACCGAAAACTTAAGTAAATGGCCACACCTTAAGGATGTAAATTGCAAAGAACTGGAAATCAAAAAAGTAATGTTGTTAATCGGCCTCAAGGAGAAACCAGGATTGTTCGTGCCTTTAGAATGCAGAGCACGAGGTGAAGATGAGCCAATAGCGATTCGCTACAGTCTTGGCTGGACGGTGATGGGTCCTGTTGGAGGAATGAAAGAAAGCGGAAGTTTTTCTACACACCTAGTGCGGTTGATTGAAACCTCTGACAACCACCGTGATCGAGCTGAATTAGAGGTTAAGGAATTCGGGGAAAGGCTTAGGTCAGAGAACTTATTGCAGAACAGTGAGCTTGAAAAGACACCAGAATATACTGCTGATCAAGAACTGCGGCTCTCTCAAGTCGAAGAGACGGAACGTAAAATACAGGAGGAACAGACACAGCAACAACTGGAGAGGTTGTGGAAGACAGACTTCGGGGATTCAACTGTCAGTAACAAAGTAACTGCTTCCGTAGAAGATCGAGCTGCCTTAGAAATTATGGAAAACACGTTAAAGAAAGTGAACGGTCACTACCAAGTTGCTCTGCCATGGCGCAACCAACCCCCTTACTTGCCGAACAACAGAGAAATGGCCAAAAGGAGATGTCTTCTTCTAAAGAAGAGACTATTGAAGGACAAAGTCTTGTTTGAGAAGTACAAGGCGACCATGGACGAGTATGTGAGTAAAGGTCACGCTCAAAAGGTGCCTGAGAATGAACTGATGGTGAAAGAGAGACCCATCTGGTATCTACCACACCATCCGGTAACGCATCCATTGAAGCCGGAGAAGGTCAGGGTCGTGTTTGACTGCGCGGCGAAACAACAAGGGACATCCCTGAATCAACAATTGCTTCAGGGTCCAGACCTGACCAATAATTTGGTGGGCGTTTTAAGCAGATTCAGACAAGATCAGGTCGGACTGGTTTCCGATATAGAATCGATGTTCCATCAGGTCTTAGTGGAGCCGGAAGACTGTGACGCTTTAAGATTTTTCTGGTGGCCCAATGGAGATCTCTCAAGAGAAGTGCAAGAATATCGGATGGTAAAACATCTCTTCGGTGCCACCTCCTCACCTAGTGTCGCCAACTTCTGTTTGAGGAAAACAGCAGAACTCGATAAAGAAGGGTTCGACCCTGAAACAGTGAACACTGTCAAAAGGAACATGTATGTTGATGACCTAATGAAGTCAACTAGCTCAACAGAGAAAGCAATACAGTTAACAGATCAACTGAGAAGACTACTGGAAAGAGGAGGGTTTCGCTTAACGAAGTGGTATAGCAACGATCGATCGGTGTTAGCAGCGATACCAGAGCAAGAAAGAGCAAAGTCAGTCGTCAATCTCGACTTAGAGAAGTTGCCAACAGAATCTGCCCTCGGGCTGAAGTGGAACACCGAAGCCGACAAGTTCGTCTGGGAAGTAGGTGAGAAAATTCAGCAAAGGATAGAAGAAAAGCCGAGGACGCGCAGAGGTATATTGTCCATCGTGTATTCCCTCTTCGATCCTCTGGGGTTCATAGCTCCATATGTCATGAAGGCCAAGCTGATGTTACAAGCATTTAGTAGGAAGCAGTTCGGTTGGGACGATCCTATACAGGAAGACGAAAGTGAGCAATGGGTACGTTGGCTAGAAGACCTTCCGAAACTCCAAGAAATCCAAGTAGACAGGTGCTTTACACCTAAAGACTTTGGAGAACCTGAAACTACGGAATTACATCTCTTCTCTGATGCTTCACGTCAAGGATATGCAGCGGTTGCTTATCTTCGTTTCGTAAACACCGAAAAGAGAGTTTACTGTGCATTTGTAATGGGTAAGGCGAGGCTAGCCCCCATCCATGAAATATCCATACCAAGATTGGAACTGACCGCAGCTGTGATCTCAGTGAAGCTAACAAAGATGATTCGAGAAGAATTAGAGATATCCTTCGACAGAGTAATCTATTGGACTGATTCTACGTCCGTTCTTAAGTGCATTAACAACAAGAATAAGCGGTTTCATACGTTTGAGTCAAACCGGCTGACGATTATCCATAGCGGATCTGAGCCATGTGAATGGAGATACGTTAATAGGGACGATAACCCTGCAGACGACGGCTCAAAGGGCTTAAAGCTAGACACCTTGCTAAAGAACGATCGTTGGCTAAGAGGCCCAAGTTTTCTGTGGAAAGAGGAAACCGACTGGCCAAAACTGATCGAAGTTCCAGAGCTAGAAAATGATGATCCTGCGGTAAGAAGAGAGGCTCAGATTTACGCCTCAAGTGCTGAAAGAAACGTTCTAGACGAACTGATGGTGCGTTTTTCATCTTGGTGGAGGCTGAAGAAGGCGGTTGCGTGGATCATTAGATTCGTAGAATACCTAAAGTTCAGAGCCGGAAAGAAAGGAAAAACGAGAAAGACTGCTGTACTTACGGTAGAAGAACTCCACAAAGCGGAAACTTTGTTAGTTCGACGAGTACAGAGAGCATCGTTTGCAGACGTAATCGAGATCGGATCATTCATTGTTTCTGGTAAACGACGCACGTCCATACGGATACGACGCTCGTTTATCAAATCGTGTACGATTCATTGAACGAGCGTCGTATCCGTATGGCTCATGTCCGGTCCGGACGATGTTGAGTGAACGAGCGTCGTGTAGGGTGAACGTGCGTCGTTCGAATGATCGAGCGTCGTAGATGCATCAGCGAAAGTTTGGTATGACATATGAAGCGCGTGCCGTACCCATTCCAAGCTGTCTTTGATGTTTTTTATAATTTTTTCATAAATAGTTGCTCTCTCGAATGCTTTGTAAACCGCAACTGTTTCGATTACCCGAGTCTATGATGTTCGGACTATATGTATATCACTTTATGCAGATAAAGAAATTAAATCATCTAGCTGGAATACATTCAACTAGGTCTAAAAACAATTAGCAAATGAAGCTTGAAAGAAAAAGAATGAAAATCATAAACGAAACCAAGAAAAACTCAAATTCCTTTATACATATATATAAGATGCATTTTATAATTCCGTTTTCTTTCTTTACATTTATACACGATTCAGACAAACACGAGTCAGACTATCCATATTTATATGTAACTCTCTTTTATTTTTCATATTTTGTTACATATCACTTTTATAAATATTACATGACGCTTCAGATATTAAACAAAAATTGATAATTTCCATTTTTTTATTTTTAACTACAGTTTCAGACATAAAAAAATAGGAACCAAAGGAGTCTGTATGAATTACTAATAAGCCTGAAGCGAGATGACGTTTTACCCCCGTCTATAGACCATAATACTTTTCACACTGCTTTTGTTCTTTAATTATGACTATTGTTCTTGTATTCTCTAAGGAGTCAAAAAATTTAATATGAAAGAATTTCAAAAACTATTATGGTCTAGAGACGGGGGTAAAACGTCATCTCGCTTCAGGCTTATTATTAGTATTCCAAATGTTTCACGGCTTTAGTGCGTGCACTCTACTATCGAAATTTACTAAATAAAATAAAAGTGAATGAAAGGCGTCTTCATAATTTCATTGTCAACTGTATTCTAATTATGTCAACTCTATTCTAGTTTTTCTTTGTTTTTCTTCTTTTCTTCTTCTTCTTTTTCTTTTCTGTAAATAGTAAAGGCATAGGGATATAACCAATTCATAATTTTAGATAATCATATGTTTTGAGAACAGGTCATTCATAAACATGCTGCACTTACCCACTACGCCACCTTCATGCTGTGGCACATCATCTGTGCATAGCAAAAAAATAAAAAAGAAAAGAAAGGGGAAAAAAAAAGGAATTAATCACTTATAGTAGTCCTTTTTCCCCTACCACCAGACAGAACTCTCCTACTCAAAGTCCTGTGACATCCATAAACATGTTTCACTTACCCACTACGCCTCCAACTTCATGTTGTGGCACATTATCTGTGCATAACAGAAGGGAAAAAACAAAAGAAAATCAAATTAACCACCTCTAGAAGTCCTTTTGCCCCTACCACCAGAACCATCCTACATACTCAAAATCCTGGTACATTCATAAAAATGTTGCACTTACCCACTACGCCAACCTCTTCATGTTGTGGCACATCATCTGCACATAGCAGAAGGGGGAAAAATTAAATCAAATGTATATACCAAATTCATGGGAGGGGGGTACTTAGAAACCAGTACTTCAATTAATTTAGTAATTAATTAATAACCATTCTTGTTGCAGTACTGGATATGCCAAGTTTCAATTGTCAGAGGAAACTAGCATTTTATCATCTTGTTTGTTATTAATCAAATGGCAATGATCAAAATATCCCAAAATTCCGAAAGTTGGGAAAGTTTTATTGGTCTACGTTCAAAAACTTGCCTTGTATCTATTATTTATTTATTGTTCTCTTCTCATTCACAAATTCTTATTTGATTGTCAACAAATTGGAAGTTTGCAGATGAAGATCCCAATTAATGGATAATACTAATAATTTATGTCACTTACTGTTCACAGTGTTGTCCAAGTCATCTACGTATTCATAGCTTCCAAAAAAAGAAACCTGAAACCATTTAGATTTTTATTTAAACTATCAACACTGTAAACTTGTATACATTTTCCTGACATTTGCAAATAGATTTTGTTTTCAAATAAATACTATTCCTTGCTTTGTCTTACCTCGCTTCTAAAAAATTTTTCTGCTTCTTCTTTACTCTGAAAATTGCAAAAATATTGCATGATATTACCGAATGTTACTAAATACACAATCCGCTGTCTGCAATCTGCAGCAAATTAAAATGACTTTCTTTCATATTTACCAACTCCTTGTAATACAAGAGGCCCTGGCTCTCATTCTGAATCTTATCCAATAGGATAATATTGTTGTCAAATGTTGACAATAAAAAAAAATTGAACACTGCTCATGAGTTGCAATCCAATCATAAACTTCCTGAAATAATAATTTAAAAAATCCAATCAATAAAGCATTATGTTATAGTACAGTGTAAGTTGCTTTACCAAATAATTTTCTTTGTATTCATTGTAGTACCTGAAAATAAACCCCCTTTTTAAACTCCCTTTTTAACCTCCCAAAAGGAGTAACAACCACTGCTGTCACCATGTCCTTCTGATCTACTCCCGTGGGCTCTGGTCCAACTCTGCGACGTCTTGATTGGCGTATCTAATAATATAAGTAAAATATATTAAATATGTTCTGATATTTGATACAGTCATTCAAACAAGTTTCCAAATGTTTCTTGATTGATATAATGAATCATGTATTCAGCTATACTTTTTCTTCTTTTTCTTTTCTTTCTTTCTCCTGTTGCTTTTCTTGTTCCTCTTTTTCTTTCCTCTTTTTTGTTTCTTCTGCTTCCATTAATTTCTTCTTCATTTCTTCTTCTTCTTGCCTCTTCATTTCTCGATACTCCTCATCTTGTCTTTCTTTTTCTTCTCTCACCTGCATTAACTGTCTTCTGTAAATTAAAAAAATTGAATATTATGTATCAAGTACTGTAAATTTTATCTACAATTGATCACCTACCCAAACAAAAACATGTTTGATTGTAAAATGTTTTTGTATTCATTGTTTGATTTTGCATTGGAAAACGACTGACAACTATTAGAAAACTAGCGCAACAGTTTTGCTTTAGCCATATCAAATCTCAGCTCCTATAGTGATATAGTAAAATGTGTCATCATTGTATAGCATAAGATACTAAATAAATTGAGGTTTTACATATGATTAGTTAATTTGGAGTTTGTACAACGTAATAAACTTGGAACTGGCTTACCTCTCTCTATTAACCAAAACACACAGCCCCTCAATTATTTTCACTTTATCTTCCATGTTTCGGTCACACCAACGTCGTAATGATGCACCTGCATTAAAAAATAAATAAATTAAAGGAATATAATAAAATGTAGTAAATGTAGCAAATAAATTTCAAGTTTACAATTGTACTGAATTTGATGGACCCAACTTATTGCGTTACAATTCAGACCATGTGTCATTCACACGGCACATAGAGCAGAGAACAAACAAAGAATCTTATTCTCTATGCACTGACAAGTTGTATTAAATGGGATAACATTGTAACTCAATGATTAGAACATTAATTGCCAGTGGTGTCATTTTCCTGCGTTGCTGCCTGCACTATAATGATTACACGGTTATGGCTTTTTTGTCTGATTCTTCTTTGACCATTAGAAATTGAATCATCCATCTGCATCAGCTTTAATACCAATACTTCCTTTTAAAATGTTCTTACCTGAATAGTAACAAATATGGTTGGGTGACATGCCAATCGCTGGCCCAAAAAGATGTATCTCATCTTCCTTTCTTCCTGAACCATATTTTTTTCGCACTAAGAAAATAAAATGTTATAACAATATCAATCACCAATTTTATAGAAAATATGTTTTATGAAATTGTTTTTTAAGAAAATGTATGTGAATAATTATGCGACAATTTTTTTATGATCAATAGCTAAATTTATTTTCAACCTTCTCTTCCATCTTTTGCACTTGCGTCCCTTATCCAGAACAAAAATTTGCTGCTGCTGGTCTGTGCAATTTTCATTAAAGAACTGTAAACAGTGATACATAAACATATTCATGTTAGAGACAAGAAATAATTTCAAGTTTGGTATTTCTTTCTCAAAGTAATACAGTACCAGGATTCCCTGATACACAGCAAATGCACGTATAACACATAATGTAGTAAAGCTCACTATGGACATAACCTTTTTTGCGATAAAACCTTAAAATCTTAAAAATAAAGTAGTTACAACCTTTACCTTATTGTAGCCTCCCTTGAACGTTCAGAAGGAGAAAGGATGACAACAACAGATCCTTTGACTAAGTACATCATTTGTAGGCATAGCTGTAAATTAAATGAATAATATAAATTAAATCAACAAAAGGTAAAATGTCCAACTTTAAGCTGGCAGACCCCAAGGACATCAAAGAAGACCACGTTGTTAACTTTGTCTAATGTTCATGATTCATTCAGCTCGTATGAAGGTTATGAATTGAATTGAATTTAAATACTATAAAAATGACATGTGATGCAATCATCATCCCAGGTCCATCATGTACATCAAACACCAACAAGATTTCAAGTTATTGGTAGTAATAGCCAATCTAGCATTTTTTTGGTAACTGAAAATATTTTTTTCTTATTTCAATAGTTACAAGCAGATAAAAAAGGCAATGGACAAATGCCTTTGCCATTTATCCATTCAGACCCCTTGTTTACATTGTGTACTTTAAACAGGCAACATCATATCAACGTCTCACCTCATCAAATGATATGGGGACAAATAGTGGCATTCTACATCCTTCTATTCCCATACTGTGTATGGCCTTCTTCATCTCATCCTCACACATCAGTGACAATGACATGTCACCCTGATCACAAGCATCTAAAATTAGAGATGAAATAGAATCGTACAACTATGAGGATATATCAGACTAGAATACTAATGATACGAGTTCCATAGCCACGTAGAGTATGAAGTAATTTACCCTTTCACTATTTCTTTATAATTATTCATGTTGTTAGCTTCGTGGATGAAACTAATAATGGTAATCATTACTGGCAATACCTTTAACACAGTCCAGGTTCAGATTTTCTTTAATCTCGCCAGCTTAAAATGAATAATCACAAGAAGGCTATTGTGAATAAAACTGACTTGACACTATTATTAAAATATAAACAGATACTATAGGGGAGTATTTACTACTACCTTCTGCATAATTTGTTACATCAATATCCTCAACCACTATAAACGTGAAAGAATATGAACAGATTAAATATGGACTCTGACTGTTCTGGAGTTAATGTGATCATATAAATTATCATTTATTTAATTCATTTAATTTAATTAAAGGGAGGGAAGGAGGGAGGGAGGGATGAATTTGACCAAAAAAAGAGTTGTCATATCTTTTAACTATTGATTGCTTGGTAATTTTGTGAGCATTAGTACAATGGTAGATTGATTTAGCAATGAATAACATCGAATGATGATATATGACACAGTTACCTTCCAATACTTCCGAAAGCTCTTCTTGTCCTTCTTCTTCTTCGGAAACCACTATTGGTACTTGAGGAACTGATAAACGTCAAAATAAAAAATATATATATGTCTACTACCAAGTAAAGTCTATCCAATTACTTAGCAATAATGCTACATATACTTATATAATAAGGATTTTCTTTTTACCTGATTGCTGGGTTTCTATAGATCCTTCGACTTCCGTTATATACGTCCCGTTCGGCCTTTCTACTTGTGGATCTGTGGAGATAGAAACAAACAAACAAACAAAAAAATGAAATCATTAAAAATCAAACAGTATATTAATCAAAGGACCTTAAAATATATTGGTTTTAAAAGCACAAAAGTCTGAGTTTTGTCGCAAACAAGGAAAAAGCTGGAAATTAAAAACGAGCCCTTGGTCCAAATGACTGCATTCGCGCGCATGCACTCTAAACACCAATTTATGACTTCGTTCCCGGTCCATATCCCATCAAACTGTCTCACAGGCAGCCCAAGCAAGGTTCCTTTGTATGGTTTATAAGGAAATGTATGGGAGTTATGATAAAGTCATGACAATAAAATGTTTAACTCACAATTTTGCCTAAAAACTTGCTGCAGTTGTTGCTTTTACTTTGTTCAGTCTTCTGGGCGAAGTTTCAACGCGATTTGAGGCCGTTTAGTGTTTTTTTTTTAATTCAACTCTTCCCTTTTTGTGTGACTGTGACTGTCTCTCTCTGCCGGTCTGAATGAGTTGTAGCCTGCGTCACGTCTTGCATTAAATTCCAGATGTGACACAGGCCAATCATAATCAAAACGAATAAACTTACTTTCTCTTCTTGTATTTCCATCATACATGATTGGGGAATCGTCGTCGTCGTAAACGTTCTCGTTTTCTGCTGATCGAAAAAAAAACAATGAATTGTTCAAATAGTTCATAAATAGGGTAGTGTTTAAATTTGTTTTATAGTTGTAGAACGGAATGTCATGTTGCATAATCTTTTGGGAAATCATCTTACCTTCTCGTATTGCCATAGAGAGTGGGGGGTCGTCCTCATCGTTCTCAACTAAATGGAAAACAATAATTTCAAGATTCATCAATACAAGCACAAACCTGACTTAGTTTCGTTAATATTTAGGAACCAACACGGTACGAGTAACATATTAATGAAACTTAACACAGAGAAGGATACAGTAATGACCGAAAGGTAATTAATACACCCGCGTTGAAAAGATGAAAAAACTTACTGACGTTTTGGACGCTAGTCCTTCGTCGGAGTAAAAGAGGAGCTCTTACTGCATCCTTAAAAACACCGACGCATCTCACACTAGTTTTTTAGCTGGTTATATCTTCTTTTAAAGAAAGATATATACATGTTGAGGAAACAAAAGTTTAATTTACCATCATAAGAAAATAATCTTACCTTCTCGTCGTTCTACTAGCATAGTAGATGGAGGATCGTCGTTCTCAACTAAATGAAAAACAATAAAACAAAGTGTAAGTTTGTCATCGCGAGAAAATAATCTCATCTTCTCGTCTTTATATGATCATCATCATTTTGGAAATTCTTCTTCAGTACCTTCTCGTCTTCCTAGCATGGGTGGTGGATCCTCTTCATCGTTATCATCTAAATGAAAAACAATTTAAAAAAATCATCCAAAGCACAAACAAAGATTCTTTAACATTTAGAACCAACATTCATACGGTACTCAGTAAGATATTAATGGAACTAATCATAGAGAAGGATATATACATATTGATGAAACAAAAGGCTAGTTTACCATCATGAGAAATGTCCATGGTGCGACGCGGAGAGGGGGACCGCGAACGGAACGTGATCGCGAACGCGAGCCAGAATGCGACTGACGTTGACCATCCTGCAAAACAAGGAGAATTAACTTACAAACTGAATTTGACTCGTTAAAACAGTCACAACAACATTATCGGTACCATTTCTTCTTCTTCTTGCATGGCGGCGACTTTGGTAGAGAAAAACCTTCTTCGACCTAGTGCCTCTGAATAACCTTATCAGGTCGGCGCCTCTTGGCAAACCAAACTGCCATTTTTCCATGACATTGCCTCTACTCGTTGATCGGTACAACTTTATCCTACCAAAAAAAATAAACAAATAAATTAAAGAAAGAATTGAATTAGATTGGAAGCAATCCTTACATACCTGCTAAGATCGACGTTACGCAGCAAAGGGATGTTCTGTTCTAACTGGCTTTGTAGTTGTTGTGCCGTGTATCCAGGTAATACGCCGATGGTTCTAACCCTTCCTTCATACTGCAGTTCCGTCCAGTCTCCTCCCCTAGGGATACACGATTCCAACTTTTTTAAAAACACAAACTCTTTGAAAATCATCCTGCCTGCATTGGTCCGCGGGTTTAGAAAAGTCATAGACTCGTTTCCTTCGTCCGACGAAGAGCTTGACATGTTCTCCTCCATGACCTAATAGGAATGACGATGTCCCCGACAAGATATACATATCAAATCGCTCGCGGATCAATAAATGAAAGCCCCTTTGTTTTAATAAGGATATTGAGATCGGAAATTTTGTAGGTGTCATAAATTTGCATCACCCACCAGCCATTGTGATCCAATTGCGGCTTCGCGATATGT